>NC_056729.1:1405576441-1405701441 GCF_019279795.1 Protopterus annectens
GTGTGTGTGTGTGTGTGTGTGTGTGTGTGTGTGTGTGTGTGTGTGTGTTCCAAAGGGAGGCCTCCAAGATGGAGATTCCCTCTGAGGTTTGTCAGAGTAATTTTCCTAGGAGTTTTTCTGGATTTTTGAGTTGTTAGGAGTTTTTCTCAGCTTTTGAGTTGTCTTACGATCTCTTCATGAAGAAGTATGTAGATTTAGATGGGAAGTTTCTATGGTATCTAGTAACCCAGCAAATAAAAATCTGCCTGCAGTCTGTCATAGTCTCACCTTGGTCTTGGAAAGTTTTGAACAGACTGTCAACCTGAGGACCAAACAAAATATCTTAGTCTAAGGGGGCATCTAAAAGTTTTGACTTGATGTCCTCAGGAATAAGGAAGGTCTTGGAAAGTTTAGAAGAGGCTAATGAAGTCATGACTTCCCCCACATGAAAATTAGGAATTGTGACCAGTTGGACTTTGACAGTGGAGGAACTGGCACCTTGCTGAAAAATCCCAGCCAAAAACTCTAATAATGAGGACACAGGAGCAGTAAATGGTCCAATGCCCGTTGCGAAGCCCATATGAAGAAGCATTTCCACTTGTTACGTAAATCCTTCTGGTGGAAGATTTGTGAGCTGCCACCAAAATATCTGAACTACACAGTCATGGAAGTGGCTACAAATGATACACATATATGCGTTTATGTGGATCACCTGGGTAACTCTATTTTCCTTTTTCATTTATAACTTTATCCCTTCTGACCTTCACACTTTATCCATGTCCTTCAAATACACCCCACCACTCTTTTATAACCAAGTTCTATGTCATTAAATACCTCAGTATTCTTATCCTCACTAATCTTGACTCATCAGCTATACAGTGGCTCCCTCCCTCATCCAGCTTTAACCACTCTCTACCTACCTATCTACTGATGTTTCCCCCTCCTTACCTCAATTTTATTTATTCTCATCATGCCTATTGCAACGCTCCTTATCCATGTTTATAAGTCATGTCTAATGTTGTCACATATATTGCATACAAACTGTTTGCATACTAAACGTTTTATACTAGGAATTTAATATCATGTATAGTATCCGCATACAAAAATACCTGAATCTGATGTCCTCTTCATTCCTTCTCATGATTGGGTCTCGTATCTGCCTTGGCGACATCTTCCAGACTTGGATCTGATTCTCGAGCTCCTCCCTTTACCCATAATGCACTACATCCACCCCAGCACCTCAGATCTCGTTTGTTGCTTCAGCGATCTAATGCAAATCTGTGCTCTCAAGCAGTCTTGGCTGGATAAGTAAAGAATTTTTTTCCTTTTCCTTGCCTTCTGTAGTGACTTTTCTCCTCCCTCATTATTTTCCACCTTTTCCTTTTGGTATGGTTAAGAGTTTTATTCTATTTTGGGGTAATTAGCTAGTTGTGTATGTGGTAGTTTCTCTTGTGCCTTTTGGTTGTTGTTATGATTCTTCTCCTTCTTTAACTTAACCATTAACAAAAAAAAAGAGAAGGAGGAGGAGAAAGTGATAGCTCATAGTATTATATTATTTCTTTTTAATGCTAACCAATTGTGTGTGTATTATTGTTTTTTGTTTTGTTTTTTTTTTTGTGGGCTTTCAGCCCAGGTCCTTTTCTGATGGGAATTATGTAAGACAAGCCATCTCTGGGGTTCAAGCAATGCACTTCTTGTGGGCACAATATCCCCAACCAAGATGCCAACAAGGTGTGCATCTACTGTTTGACCGCTGAGCACCTTAAAGCAACTTGTGAGGTTTGTGCATCCTTTAATCCACTTGTGCCTGCAGATAGGGTAAACAAACTTATGTTAAGGGGTCTTCTTCCTTCTTCAGCTTCCAAGGCTCAGACCCCTTCAGTGGCTTTATCCTCCTCTTCCAAGGAGGCTAAGAAGAGGTCTTTCTCTGCTTCTGTGTGAGAGCCTTTGGAGCCTTAATGAAATCAAAGAAAATTTCAGATCTGATCTCCATGGATCCACAGACGACCCCCGGTCTGACTGAAGTCATTACACTATCTCCTCCTTCTTCAGCTCCGGTGCTGGATCCTAGGGCTCTGGATCCCAGAGCAGGTCTCTAAGCCTATTAGGTAAGTCCACTTCACTCAAATTGAGGCACTCCAGACCACCCTCATCGGCTTTTTCCAGGTCCTCTAGAAGCTGTCTTAGGCAAACATGGACAGGATGGCGAAAGGGTGATGAGGAAGTTCCTCAAGGCCCAGATTCAGATGGGGGTAGTGCTGGTTCCTTCCCCTATCAGATCAGTGAGCTACCCAACCCATACCATCAGAACTCCTTCTCATATCCAACCCTTGGCTTTGGAATTACAAGTTTTAGGACAACTGAGAGTGTCGGCTTTGGTGCTGGGGAAACCACCTTCCTTGACTCCGATGGTGCCCTTGATCAGCCATGTTCCTATTCTTTCAGAACAGAACAGAACTTGGAGCCAAGATGTTGGTGCCGGGTCTGGGGAAATGGAGTCGGCTCCATCCTTGATGGAGCCATCCCTTCCCCTGGGTGCCTCAGTCCTTGACAGCTCGGGTCTGATTCCCTCTGGAGGCCATGGATCCGGGATGAGTTCTGGCTAACTCTCCTTGTTGTTTTGGCTCCGAGGGAGGTAGAAAGGGCTTCCCTGGGTCCGTCGGCTTTCCAAGTACAGGAAAGGGTATTCTCCCAGAGGGGAGAACCATATTCATATGTCCTGCAGCCTATCCCGTATGTCCCTTGGGTGATGGTCTTGACCCTACTCATGTCCCGAGCCAACCTGCTGCGAGCAGTCTCCAGGATCTTCCTGTCCACGAAGAATCCCCTTCTTCCAATACTTGGAGGAAGTCCCCTGGAAGAAGACATGCAAAAGGAGGCACATCAACTCCCTGATGGAGTCATTAACCAAAGACACTGACTTTGATGAGGGAGAAGGAGCCCCTCGATCCCCACCTGATGACCTCTCATCTGGAAACATTTTAGAGATCCTAAAGCGGAAGGGTGTGTGGTCTGCCCAACCTCCTTCTTCTGAGGAATCAGTGTTCTTGGAGGCTTTCAGGGCAGGCCCATCTGCATCCTGGAGGACCCCCACCCCAGTGGAAGATCTCATTGATCTGGTATCCTGCTGGGCATAGAAGGAACTGGATCCCATTGAGCTCATTCCTAAATGTCCCGATAGGTTCCTGGTCCCACCGTCTGACAGGAAACACTGGAGTAAGGACCCTGTCATTGATGCTATTGTGGTGGCAGCGGCCACTAAAAAAAAAACTGGCAGAGGAGTCTGCTAATGTCCATCCACCTAACAAGGAGTCTAGAGTGTTGGACAGGTTTGGAAAGCACATTTACACCTCAGCCACTTTTGTGCTGCAATCGTTAAATTATTTAGCTCATTTTACCTGGCTACAGAGAGAGCTGATCAAGGAGCTCTCAGCTTCTCTCTCTGAGCCCATGCCTAGGGAGGAGCGCAAGAATGTTTCTCCCATCCTGGCCACTGTGTCATCCATTGCTAACTTCTCAATGAGTTCAATCTCCCACACAGCAGAGGATACCTCATATGCTGCTGGTTGAGGCCTATCCCTAAGGAAACACGCCTGGATGAGACTATGTGATTTTGCGGAACCGTTCAAGGCATTCTTTATTAGTGCCCTTTTTGATAGCTCATCACTGTTTAGGCCTACTTTTAGAGATACAGTCACTTGCAGTGAAAAGAATGGGAAGACCCTTTCTGCTGTGGGAATCAAGTTTTCTACACCTCAGAGTTCCTTTTTGATGAACCAGCATGGAAGCAAGAAAATGTGCTTCTGTAAGTCCCAAGGGTCTTTCCAGGACCCACGCAGGGAACCCTCCTCAAGAGGCAGAGGAGGAGTAGGGTTTAATGCTCGACGTTGCCCTAGAGGCAGAGGGGGTCCACAGAACCAGGGCTTCAGAGATACATTCCCTAACAAGCCCTATCAGCGCTCCTGAAGCTCTTCCTGATTGTCCATTTCTGGAGGAAATCAGGGGTTGACTTTCCTTGCACCTTGAAACCTGGACAAATTTAACAAACAATCCATGGTTGCTAAACATAATATCCAGAGGCTACTACATTCCCTTTTTCCTCCACCCTCCAAACACCAACAAGAAACTCCCCAATGTGCCACCCAGTCAGAGGGAGCAGGCAGCCCAAGAAATTCAAAAATTGCTGTGAAAAAGAGTCATCCAAGAAGTCCTTACCGAACAAAGTGGATTTGGAATTTACTCCCACTTTTTTTGGTGCCGAAAAAGACAGGGGGACCTACAACCCATACTGGATCTAAGAAGTTGTATCTGTATGTAAATAAGTTGAAGTTCTGAATGGTTATGGTTCAGTCCATTCTACAACTTCTGTGCAAGGACCATTGGCTGTGCTTAGTAGATCTCAAGGATGTGTACTATCATATCAGAGTAGACAGGCGCTCTAAAAGATTCCTGTACTTTTGGCTGGGAGCCAATCACTTTCAGTTCAAAGCATAGCTGTTTGGGTTCACTACAGCCCCCACCTAGGTGTTCAACAAATGCATGGCAATCATAGCAGCCCACATGAGACTCAAAGGATTCTGGGTGTTTGCATACTTAAATGATTGGCTCCTCACTGCCCCCACAAGGCATCAGCTTCTTCAAGCCAGAGATTATTTGATTCAAATCTCACACTCCCTGGGCATCACCATAAATTTAGACAAGTCCAATCTGACTACTGTGCAGAGCCTAGAATTCATAAGAACACAGTTGAACATTTGGGATCAGGTAGCTTCTCTTCCCCTTCACTGTGTAACAACACTGAGGAATCAAGTCCTGGAAGTATTGTCCCACCCCCCCCACACTCCTAGATTTACAAGCTCTGGTGTAGATGTCAGCAGCGATATTTTTAGGCCCTTTGGGAATTCTTTAATGGATACACAATAGTCTGTGCTGTACCACCCTCTGTCTGTTCACATCAAACTGCCATGAATCTGCAAACATCATATTTGTTGGTGGATTCAATCAGACAACCTCCTTTTAGGCAGACCCTTCTTTATTCCCCCTCCAATGGCCACAATTACCATGGATGTTTCCCAGTTGGAGTGGGGGGGCATTACAAGGGAAAGATGGTCCAAGGCACGTGGTCCCCTCTGGAGACCAGGATGAATATCACTGTCCTCGAGATGAGAGCAGTTCTTCCAACTTTGCAAGCCTTTCAGGATGTTCTCCCTCTGGGGACCATTGCAATTCACACCAACAAGTATGTAGTGTGGTGTATCAACAAACAAGGAGGAACCTGTTCTTACCCTTTGTCCAGAGAGGCCATGAGGGTTTGGGAATGGGAGATATCGTCAACCTTCTGGTTGCAACTCACATTCGGAGAAAACAAACAAGCTGGTGGACAGACTCAGCAGAGCCGTCATGATTCTTCATGAGTGGTCCCTCAACCAATCAGTGGCAAGCATGATCTTCAACTGTTGGGATCAGCCTCCTCCCCTCTGGGGGAGTTCTCAAGGGATGCTTTGGTACACGATTGGCCCCAGGTCTCCTTATGCCTATCCCCCTCTTCTGTTGATCCCAAAATTTCATCAGAAGGCAAGCAGGCTGAAGAGCTCAGTCATCCTCATTGCCCCCTTCTGGCCTCGACATATATATGGTTCCCCTTCCTCTGTTCTCATCTGAAATATCCTCTGTGGCTACTGGAGCCAAGACAGGATCTCCTGTCTCACCCGGCAGGATTACAGCATCCCATCCTCCAAGCTCTCAAGCTGACTGCATGGTTTCTACACTTCCAACCATAGTAAGACAGTCCAGGCTTGCTTGCCCGGTTTGTAACATTATCTTAGCCTCACAAAAGGTTTACTAAGAAAGTCTACAACAGTAAATGGAAAAGGTTCATTGTTTGGGCTACAAGCAAAAATATTGGTACCTTCTCAGCACCAGTCTCAGATATTTTGCTTTTCCTTAGTACCCTGTTTAAAGGAGGAACAAGTTTTTCTGCCATCAAATTTCAGCTAGCAGCAATTTCTAATTTTCTTATGGTTAGCCAATCTCGCTTCTTGTCTATGTTTAGATCATGCAAAGCATTTATGAAAGGTATCTTTTTTCTGAGACCCCCCCCCCTACTAAAGATCCTTTCCCACCTTGGAACTTCACAGTCGTGCTGCAGAGTTTGACTCAAAGACCGTTCGAACTAGCAGCCAGTTGTGACCTGAATTTTTTGTCATGGAAGACAATCCTTTTAGTAGTCATTACTTCAGCGAAAAGAATTTCTGAGCTACAGGCGTTATCTTCCAAATCTCTATACATAATCTTTTATAAAAAAATAGCTACAGAAAGCAACATTAACCAATCTGTTCAGTTACTGGTAATTTTTCCCAATTTTTCCAAGAAAGGAGAGTACATTCTGTACCTCCTTGATTTTCATAGACAACTGAGAATTTATTCGCATAGAACAAAGCAGCATACAAAGTCAAACCAATTGTTCATAGCTTTTTCTGGCAGCAAATTAGGTTGAGCAGTATCAAAAATCACACTGGCCAAATGTATCATCTTTACTCTCAGAGAGGCTTAGAATTACTTCAACCTCCAAAAGCACATTCTACTAGATCTATGTCTACTTCTTCTGCCTTTTCATCCAGAATTTCCATTGATGGTATTTGTGTGGCAGCCACCTGGTCAAACAATCACACTTTTGTTGCACACTACAGATTGGATATTGCATCTAGGAGTAGGGCTTCCTTTGGCTCGGTGGTACTCCAGGAAATTCTTCCATGAGGGCCACCCAGGAACCACATAACCGGGGACTCTGACCCAATCGTGAGGACGAATGAAGAAGACAACATCAGATTATAAAGTTATGTCTTACCATAGCTTGGCATCTGTGTTGTCTATCTTCATTCCTCCTCACTTTCCCACACATCCACCCCCCTGCATTGTTCTCCTAGAGGATCTAAGGAAGATTGCAGGACACTTATGTCTCATGTCTGAGCCTCAATTGCCTTTTTCTCTATCCTGTTTTTGTTAGGGACGGTGAATCAGCAAACACGATCTGAGGTGCTGGGGTGGGCGTAGTGCATTATAGGTAAAGGGAGGAGTTTGAGAGTTGGATCCAAGTCTGGAAGATGTGGCAAAGCCAGACTACAGGGTCGGAACTAACACCCAATTGTGAGGAGGAATGAAGATGGACAACACAGATGCCAAGTCATGGTAAGACATAACTAAGACCCAATTGTGAGGAGGAATGAAGATGGACAACACAGATGCCAAGTCATGGTAAGACATAACTTTCTATTTATCTTTGTATAATGTCACTACAGAACAATTACCTGTTTGTATCTAGATGTCTTAAGAACTATCCATGTAATGCATCTTTGTGAAAACCTTGATTTGTCATGTGTATTTTAAATGTGTCTGCTGGAGCTCTTTTCCCTGGTCACCCACTGAAAATTGGCTTTGCCTAGTCAGACTTTCCCTGTAAACAAAGACAAATGAATAAATACATTCACTCTTAAATTTTCATTTGGATGACAAAGTGAAATGTTTGTTCAGTTGGTCAAGTTTATTTTTGAATGAGTGTACAAATGGTTGAGTGGTGCCTACATCGAAAGGAGGAAGATAAGTTGCAGAAGGCAAGTGTGGGTCTGGAGTGTTGCTGAAAGTTTCAGCTATATAAAAGTTTTCACACTGGGGGTGACCCGATTGTTGGCTCATATTTTGGTCTGTTCCTCATAAAATTTGCGGTTGTATGGCAAATCATTGAGTACTGAAGTCAATAAATAATGACATTTGGGTTTCAGAATTTATATCATTTGGAAAATGCACGCTAACATAAAAACTGTTATTCTAACAGCTTTCTAAGTTTGTAAAAGCAGTATTTAAAATCTATCCCTGGTTTTGAGCCTATGTCCCCTCATTATTTGGGGTTTGTCCAGAATTCTTGAACTCAGAGTTTGAGAGGTGTGTGGTGTGTGTGTGTGTGTGTGTGTGTGTGTGTGTGTGTGTGTGTGTGTGTGTGTGTGTGTGTGTGTGTGTGTGTGTATTTATGGGTCAGGGTTAGAGTGAGGACTAGGAAGAGAATCGATTTAGTATTGTGCATGTGCGTTGTGTGTCTGAGTGTCCTTTGGAGTGGTGGTGTTACATAAAGGGTTTTTCTTAGATCAGGTGTAGGGGGTTAGGGACAGGGTTAAAGCTAGCTCACATTAATAAGGATGGGAAATGGAAAAGAAGCCCCCCTGCCAGTCTTTACTAATACTTGCTAACCTAACCCTCCCCCTAACTCCAACCCTACACCTTATCTTAGAAAAACATTTTCTATAACAATTCCACTATTCAGACAAAGTATATCTGAATTTAGTGGGAACATTTTGGTTTACACTTTAAAAAGGCAACTCCTTGTTTTCTTTTTGTGTATGCATTGTTTTTAATTATTGATAAGGTGATTGATATGTTGGTACTGATCATCTGTGTGTTTCAATGTTTTAGCATTTTTTCCCCTCTCTTACTGTCACTCTGACAGCCCTCCAAAAGCCCCATGTCCTACACTGGGTCTACTGGTACTCCAGTTCACCTTCTGTCCAATTCTGGAATTTAGCCCAAGGCAACTGATGAATTTAAGGACATCCTGGGGGAATCTGCTGTCCATCGTCTAGCCAGAAGGTGTGTGTATGGCCTACTCACTTTTTCTACCCCCTCCTCTGAGCTCATCGACACATGTCAGAGGGTAACTTCCCTCTTTGGACCACACCACCCCTCAGGGAGATTCATGATGAATATTCTTTTGGCTATAATTGGTGGGCATGGAAGCTGCTGTGGATGACTGTGTCTGGCCTTGTTTTAATTTGCTGAAGTAAACAATCATTTATTTTGACTTTACGGCACTAATGTTTATTTGTGCAAACTGGCTGCAATGATTTACTTTTGTTACTGTTTGTGCAAATAAAAGTTGAAATACATCAGTGTAACTATGATTTCTATAACATCCAGACATCTGAGGCATGCACAGTCAACAAAACAGCTATAATTTCTGGGTATGGAGCTCTCTGTGTTTAATAGTGAGCTACGATGCTGTCGTTTTCTCAAGTCAAACTGTCATTTGTGATTTGTAGGACAAATGTGAATTTGTGTGAAACAACTTAGTGTACTTTACTGTGGCAACTGTTTGTGTGAAGTAAACTTGGACTACATTAGTATAACCATCATTTTATCATAATCAGACATCTGAGGTATACAAAGTAAAAAAATGTGGCTATAATTTCTGGGTAGGACGAGCTGTTTGTGGATGCAGTTGAGTGGCTGTCCACTCATTTGTTCAATTTAAAAAGTCAAGCTGATTTTGCAGGATTAGCATGTGTAAAATAAGATGGAATACTATATTGTAGATATTGTTTTTGTTAAACAAAGTAGAAATACATTACCACGGGCTTAATTTTTATTACAACTGGACAACTGACATTTGCAAAGTCGAAGTGGGTATAAGTAGTTGGTGCAGGGACTGCCCATGGGTAACACTGACTGAGACTGCTGTCATTTGTTCAAGTAAATGGTCATTATTCTGGCTTTGCAGATCTAATGTGTATTCTTGTGCCTATCTACTTATTTTGGTGTTGGCTGGAGCTGTTAGCTCTCTTGGGCACTTGTTTCCGATTATTAAGTTGTAATACTTTACTGTGGCAGCTGTCTCTGTGAAACAAACTTGAAATACATAATTTCAGAAACTTTTATCATAATCAGACATCAGAAGTGTACATAGTCCACAAATTAGCTATAATTGCTGGCTACAGGGGCTCTATCTGCAGAATAAAATTGACTGACCCTCTTGTCATTTGCTCAAGTTAAACATAATTATGGCTTTGCATGACTAATGTATATTTGGGTGAAGTAATACTTTACTGCAGATACTGGTTGTGTGAAATACAGATGAAATGCACCTTGAGTGCACATTCAGTTACAAAGGAGAAAATAAGCTGCTTTTCATACATTATACAAATATGATTTTTGTTTTATTATTACTCAGTTTACCTACACAAAAAGAAGACGAGAAGTCTTTACACTTTGTTTTTAGTCAAGTCTGAAATAGAAGCTGTTGTTAGAAAAGGATAAGTAATATGATATATAAAATATTGCATGATAACTATAATAATTAAACACAGGAGGTTAGAAAAGATTGGGAATAGACTGGAAAAGTCATTTACAAGGGACAATGGGAGGACGTGTATGGCTGCCACATATGCAGCAAAGTGCAGAACATTTAGGATTTTTGCTTGGTTGTGTTTGCATGGGTATTTTATATCCCAAACAAACTTGAGAATTTTTACTCCGGTAGATTGCAAATATTGGAGGTGTGATAGGGAAGAAAGAGATAACTGGGAGCATGTGTTTGGGAGTGTAATGAGTTGGCAGAGTAGCAATTCCATACAAGTATTCTTCATAAATTTTCGAGGGAGCAAATGGCTCTAACTATGGAAATGCTTCTTTTGAGCTGGGATATTGGATTTGAATTGCCTATACACAGTAAGGTCTTATTAAGTGTAATTCTGTTGACTGCCAAATAAGTAATTATTGATTTTGAAGTTCTGAATATTTTAAATGAGATAAAAGAACTGCAAGAGAAATCTTTATAAATGGAAAGGAGGAAATTAATAAAAAATGTTGAATTTGTGGGAACATACCTGCAAAATAATAATCAAGAGAAGGAGTGAGTTTTAAGGGAATGCCGAAACTGAGCAGTTTATGTAATGTTGGACTGAATACATATATTTTCTTTGTTTACAACAACTGTCAACGTATAATGTATGTAAATGGAAAAAGAATGTTAATATGTTTTGTTTGTTTTCTGTTAATGTATGTGTGCCTGTGTCTTAAGCGATAAAGATGTTTAAAAATGATTATTCAGTTTAACATTGCATGGATTGCTCAAGTCCTGCCTTCACTGAAATATCATTTCTCCTCCTCCTGAACATTATTCTGCTTGCATTGTTCCCACTGATTCCATTTATGTCTGTGTAGTTTGCTTCTTTCCTTTTCTAAAGACTCACCTCCAAATCTTGTATCTCCTTTACAACATTCAATAATGATGTTACAGTTTGTTTTGTTTTTGATTTCCATTCTCTTGTATTTTATTTATTTACTTATTGATTGATTTTGCAGCTTACATAATTAAATTTAGTAGGGCCTTACTTTGTTACTTGTCGAGGCAATTCAGCTTCTATATCCCAGCTCAAATGAATCATTTCCTTAGTTAAAATAATTTGCTGCCCCCAACTTTCTGTCAAAGTACCCCTTAGGAAATTTCTGTGTTTCTTTGTGCATTACCCTTCCATTTTTATTTTCCAGTTTTTTCTAAACTTTCCTGATTGATTCTTATAGTTGTATGTTATTTTACATGTTCTACTAATTATAATTTTGTTGTACTGCAGTTTCTGTTCTATACTCACTCAACTGTGAACTCAACCAGAGATGGTCTTTCATTTAACACTCCCCTGTACCCTTCTTTATGCTTATACTCTGTTATCAATCTGTGTTAAGGAAGCCAGTCTCCCTGCCCCACGACCCAACTAAAATCAACTCTCTCTAGCTTATTCAGGCTACAGTTAAGTGTACTGAGCACATAGTATGCCTGACAATTCCTGCTTCAAAAGTAAGACAATCTCACTACCAGTGGAACTTGTACAGCTGAATTTCACTCAGTTGTAAAAACACACAAGGAGAAGTACTTTCAATTAAAACTAATTGTACTGAGCAAACAGTATCCCTGATGATTTCTGCTAAGTAAGACCGTCTCACTGCCAAGGGAAATTCTACAGCTGAATTTCACTCTAGTTCTAAAAGCACAAAAGGAAAAATACACTCAGTTAAAACCAATTGTGCTGAGCACATGGTGTCCCTGATGATTCCTGCTGTAAAATTCGGACAATCTCATTGTCAACAGAACTTTTACAGCTAAATTTCACCCAGTTCCAAAAACACAAAAGGGAAAAATTCAGTTAAAACCAACGTAGAGCAGTTTACAAGAACTAAATTAAACTGCTGAAATATCTTGTATCTGAAGTAGTTGACTTCATTTGGTCTTCAACCTGTGGGTTATGGATCCGTATCAGATCCGACACAGCCACATATCCAGCATCTGATCCATGCTACAAGCTCCTCCCCTTACCAATAACACCCCCTGTCTCCTTCATCCCTTCAGTTCTCATTTGCCGCTGAAACAGCTAGCATTGTGGTCTGTGCTCTGAGCGTCTCTTGGGTAAGTGAGTTGGTTTTTGGTCTTTTCTGTCCATCTATCTATCTGTCTTTAGAGTTTTATATCCTTATCTACATACCTTCCCTATCCACATTTGTTCGTCAGTTAAAATAAAAAAAAAGTTCTTTCCTTTTTCTTTCTTTTCTAGTTTCTGTGAGTGTGCGTGTGTGTTTTCTTGCTATCCTGTTCGTCTACCACCCCAAAACCAGGGTTTAGGAAGTGCACAGGGCGTGGCCATAAGCCCTCCCCATCCGATGGCCACACTCTGTGCATGGTATGCCTGGGTGCTGTGCATCTGCTTACCCCCTGTCTTATCTGTGCGGAATTTAATTCACAGGCCCTTAAGGACAGGAGGGATAAGCTTATCCTAAAGGGCTTGCTTCCCTCCTCAGGGACGGCAGCCCCCACACCCCCCCTGGCTACTACCACAACATTAGCTTCTTCTCCTCCCCAGGCCTCAGGGAAGGACCAAGAAGGAGAGAAGCAGCATACAAAAAGATGGGCTGAAGAAGCGGTCACCTGACCGCTTGGCTCTGGCGGGGCCTCCACCGAAATCCAAGCCACCAACCAGGCCAGGTTTTCCCCTGAGCAGAGGAGTCCTGGATTGGGTCTCCTGTTCGGGTCTCCCCTCATCAGTACTCCAGTCCAGTGTCAGTGGCCTCTTCCTCCTGGTCGACCCAAAGTCTTAGTGAAGCGGAGATAGATGGGATGATGTGGAAGTTCATCCGCACCTGAATCAAGATGGGAGTTTTGCCTGCCCCAATCTCCCTCTGGAGTGGGGATCTCACAGACCTTCTTTACTCCAATCACTCCTTCTCTGATCCGACCTTCGGTTTCAGAGCCTTTGGATCCAAGGACCCTCGGGGTCGGGGAGGGGGTGTTCGGTGCTGATGGTACCTTGTACCTCAATGCCGGTCATTGCTTTGAGCATGTCAGATCGGAATGGTTTGGATCCAAGCTCTCGGAGCAGTAGCTTTGGCGTCAGATCCGAGGGGTTGCTGTCGGCTCCGAGTGTGTCTGAGTGCAGTCTTCCCCTTGGCATCTCAGCTCCTGGAGTCTCAGCTCTGACACCCCCATTGGGTCAAAGGGGGACAGCTCCTACTGGTATTTCACAGGATGTCCATTCTCCTTCGGCCTTTGATGTGGTGGAGACGGTTCATCCGACTCTGTCGAGGCCCTTGACCATCTCGTCCTCGGACTCCATCCTGACTCCCTCTGTTTTGGGTAAGGCCCCTATCATTTTGCCATTTAAGGGACAGTCTGTGCCCAGTTTGCCTCAGGAAGCTCCCGTGGGGGAACAGCAGGAAGTTTGTGAGTCCTCTCCAGAGACTCCCAAAGAGGAGGTTCCCGGCAAATGGACATGTTAGAAGAGGCACTTGGACTCCGCGCAGGAGTCCCTCACCAAAGACATTGATTTGGAGGAAGGGGAAGGTTACTCCCAATCACCCCCCGAGGATGTCTCCTTTGGAGACATCATGGAACTCCTACGCCGGGCGGGGCTGTTCTGTCCAAAAAACAACCTCGGATGAATCAGTGTTCCTTGAGGCATTTGGCACAGGCCCATCTACATCTTGGGTGTCCCCTCCCGCGGATCCACTCATGGACCTTATAACATCTTGAGCATGGAAGAAACCAGACACTGTGGAGCCCATCCCTAAGCACCCCGATAGGGTCCTTAGCCCTCCTTCAGGCAGGACTTGTTGGAATAAGGGGTCCCTGGTGGATGCTATGGTGGTGGCAACTGACACAAAGAAAAGGCTAGCGCAGGAGAGCTCTACGGTCCATCCTCCTGACCGAGAGTCAAGGACGATGGACCATTTAGGGAAGTGGATGTATAACTCAGCAACATTTTCCATCAGAGCGCTGAACTATATGGCACACGTTATTAGGCTGCAGCAGGACTTAGTCAAGGAAATTGCTGAGGCAACCCCGGAGTCCTTATCGGCAGAGGGCAACAAGACGTTCTCTGCTCGGATGGCCACTCTCAAGGCAGTAGCTAATGTGTCCATGCATCTTCTCTCCCATGCCATGCAGGAAGCTGCCAGGGTGGATGTTTCTGGCATTGCTATGAGGCGCCACGCCTGGCTCCGGCATTGTCAGCTCTTAGAACCCTTTAAAGCGTCATTTGCAAATGCCCCATATGACGGTTCTTCCCTGTTTGGGAAGTCAGTTCGAGAGATCTTGGGCCAGAATGAGAAGGATGGGAAGACACAGTTTGCCATCAGGATCCGCTTCTCCATCCCTCAAATATCCTTTTCTAGGAATCTGCGAGGGACGAAGAAAATGTGGTTCCAGAAGTCTCAGGCATTTTCCCGGGACACTCAGGACTCGTCTTCCCCCAGAGGCAGAGGGGGTTATGATAGAAGCCACCCTAAAAGCAATGGAAGGCAGAGAAACTTCGGGTCTCCAGAACCATTCTTGAACAGACCCGCTCAGCAGCCCTGAAGGGCTACCCGACTGCTCATCTCTGGAGGCAGTCGGGGGTTGCCTATCACTACACCCAGCAGCATGGGAGTCCATAACAACTGATCGTTGGGTATTGCAAATTATATCCAGAGGTTATTCCACTTCATTCACCAAACCACCTCTCCCACCAAATCACCTCCCAGACGTTCCACCTGCACAATGGGAGGAAGCAGCTCTAGAGATAGGCAAGCTGCTAAGAAAATAAGTCATCCAACCAGTTCCCCTAGGCCAATCCAGATCAGGCATTTATTCTGGGTACTTTTTAGTGCTAAAGAAAATGGGGGACCTAAGAACCATTCTGGATCTACACACCTTGAACCTGTCAGTAGCCAAGGCGAAATTCCAGATGGTCACTCTTCAATCCATCCTGCCCTACCTGCAGGCGAATGATTGGATGTGCTTGATCAACCTCCACGTACTATCATATCAAGATGGACAGGCGCTCTCAGAGGTTTCTCCGCTTCTGGCTGGGAGCCAATCATTATCAGCTCAAAGCCCTTCCCTTTGGTCTCACCATAGCCCCAGGGTATTCATCAAGGTGATGGCAGTAGTAGCGGCTCACCTGAGGCTTCAGGGTATTCAGGTCTTCCCTTACCTGGACGATTGGCTCTTCACTGCCCCTTCTAAGCATCTACTTTGCTGAGCCAGGGATTATTTCCTCTTACTAGTGAAAAGATGGCATCACCATCAATCTCAACAAGTCGCCCCTGACCCCTGTTCAGATCCTAGACTTCATTGGGGCTCATTTGAACACTATCCAAATGAAAGTTTTCCTCACCCCAGGCAGGGTACATAGTCTAAAGTTACACGTCTTGTATGTCCTTCAAGCCCAAGTTCTGACAGCAGAAACAGTTCTGAGGGTGTTAGGTTCTATGGCAGCCACGATCAACCTATGACCCTTAGCGGGACTTCACATGCGGATTCTTCAGTGGACTCTAGCAGTCCAATGGTCTCTATTAGCTTTACCATTGTCTCATCCAGTCTGTATCTCCCGAGTATGCAGGGACTCTCTTCGGTGGTGGATTCATTCCCTGGATCTAGTAAGGGAACGTCCCTTTTTCTGTCCTTTCCCAAAACCACAGTGACCACGGACACCTCCCAGCTAGGTTGGGGGGGGGGGTGCTGCTCAGGAAAGACAGTCCAAGGCACGTGGTCCCCATCCAAGACCAGTTTGAATATCAACGTCCTGGAGATGAGGACAGTTCTTCTTGTGTTGCAGGTCCTTCATGCCCATCTTCCTCTAGGGATGAGTGCAATTCAGACAGACAACATGTCGGTAGTCTGGTATATCAACACACAAGTTGGAAAGAGATCTTACCCCCTTTGTCACAAAGCCATGAGAGTGTGTGAATGGAATGGGTGATCTCCACCGGCCATTTTCTGGTGGCAATGCACATCCTGGGATGGTTCAACATTCTAGCAGACAGGCTCAGCAGATCTATCCTGATGCCTTACGAGTGGTCTCTTAATCCTTCAGTGGCGGAGCAGATCTTTCTACAGTGGGGTTGTCCTTGCTGCGATCTAATCGCATCTCCTTCCAACGTAAAATGCAGCACATTCTTTGCTCTGAAACCGCCTCAGAGGGAAGCCCCCAGAGACACACTGATTCATGCTTGGCCTCCCAGTCTTCTTTTTCCTAACCCCCTGCTGCCCCTCATCTCAAAGTTTCTTCAGAAAGCTCACAGGCTGGGGAACACTATGATCCTCATCACCCTACTCTGGCCTCACCAAGTCTGGTTCTCTCCCTTTGGTCACACCTAGTAGTTCCACCATGGACCTAGAATCCAGTTCCAGATCTTATTTCTCATCCCTCGGGGATTCCTCACCCAGACCTGGACAGTCTGAAACTCACTGCTTGGCTGCTCCAGTTCCCCTGATTATTAGGACTCCCGGTTTATCATCTCCTGTTAAAACCATTTATATATAGGTCCCCTTCACATGGTCAACATTTCAGAAAGCCGAAGACCATATGGCCGAGACCATATGATCAACTTCTGAAATGTCGACCATGCGGAACAGGCATCTCCATACAGTGCAGAATAGAAAGATTTCCATCTTCCACACTGTAGTGTGATCTCGGAGTTGGTATATTTAAGTTTTGGGGAGGGGGGCAAGCAATGTTTGGTTACTAATTGTTGTGTTTTGTTTTTTTAAATGAGCAACATTTGAAAAGTCGATCATATGGCCTTGGCTATATGGTCTCTGGCTTTGTAAAATGTCGACCATGTAAAGTATATATATACATGGGTCTACTTCGAATAACTGAAGCGCCACGTCACCGACACCCGGAAGACCGAGACGGAATGACCGAACAGGTAGGTTATCGAAAACGCGATATCCCGATAGCTGAAAGACCGACAACGGCAGTGTGTGAGCGCGATCCGGTAAGTGTGCGAAAGTGAAAGATTTAGGATTGGGGAGCGGACAGGTAAGTGTACGATAGTAAGGGATTTTAGGTTAGGGTGTGGGAAAGGTGAGTGTGCGGTAGGTCGGACTTAGGGTTCCGGTAGGGTAAGTGTGTGATAGTGACGTAGTGTAGTGTAGGGAAGGGTTAAGTGTTTTAGGGTTAGTATGCGGGTGGGGTGAGAGTGCGATAGTGACGGGCTTAATGTTTTAGGGTGGGTTAAGTGAGTTAGGGTTAGGGTGCAGGTAGGGTAAGTGTGCGATAGTGACGGTGTTGAGGTTTAGGGGTGGGTTAAATGAGTTAGGGTGCAGGTAGGGTAAGTGTGCGATAGTGACGGTGTTGAGGTTTAGGGGTGGGTTAAGTGAGTTAGGGTTAGGGTGCGGGTTGGGTAAGTGTGCGGTAGTGTCGGACGTTAGGGTTAGGGTTTAGGTTAAGGTTAGTGGATATGTTGTTGTGTGCAATGTGTAGTTGACGTTTTTTGTGTCGGTGTAGTGGTGTTCGTTTTTTTGAGTTGTTGGTGTTTGTCGGTGTTGTGTGTTTTCAGTTGTTTGGGGTCGGTAACTTGTGTGTCAGTGATTCGGAAGTTCGGTGATAGAAAGTAGACCCATATATATATATATATATATATATATATATATATATATATATATATATATATATATATATATATATATATATTAGCCAAAATAATGTTTCAGCTCACTGCTGTCAGAACCACACAGTGCAACCCACTGCATTCCTCCCTGCAAACATCATTCCTCCCTGCAAACATACAGTTGTACATACACATGCACATACATACACACAAGACACATACTGTCATGCATAAACACATGCACAAGCAAAAACACACACATAGTCATTTGCAGGACTGTGTATACCTCAGATGTCACATTGCACTCAAATGAATAAATAAAAAATTGTAATGTAATGTGTTTCAGGTAGTTACTCTCAGACTCATTCAGTGCAACTTATTGCAACTCCACTGCATACACACACACACACACACACACACACACACACACACACACACACACACACACACACACACACGCACACACACACTTTAAATAAAAGTGTACATAGTTGCAGAAAGTGGCATGTATAGTGATATCTAAAAAAATTTAACAAAAAAAAATTTCTCCATCACCCACAATGTCATCTGGAAGTCATTCTTTCATTTTTTAAAATGTTTTCATTTTTTTATATAAAGTATATATATACATGGGTCTACTTCGAATAACTGAAGCGCCACGTCACCGACACCCGGAAGACCGAGACGGAATGACCGAACAGGTAGGTTATCGAAAACGCGATATCCCGATAGCTGAAAGACCGACAACGGCAGTGTGTGAGCGCGATCCAAGCTACCTGTGAAATGGAAAATGCTCTAGTTTTAAGACATAGCAAATAATAATAAAAACAAACGAATAAAAACAAAATATACAAAACAGGATTTTTCCTGCTTTAGATTTGGGATGGCCACAGCCCACCAATCCAGTACCACAAGCTTGCCTTGCGTAGCACCTAGTAAGCTTTTTGTATTAGCAATGGAACAGAATTTGATTTTCTATGTTACTGAGACCAAGTTTGGATGAGGGAGAGAACAAGTGCTTGACTGCTAAATATATACTTGCAGCTGCAGAAAAAATATTCACAGATTAATTATGCAAATAGTTTATTCCTTGTATTATCCTTTGGCTGAAAAATGTAAAGCAGAATTTGCATAATCAAAGTTAAGTATTAATTTTCTGTATCATACTTTCTAGAAGTTCAATCATTTACAGAGAATGTTTGGTGCTTTTGCCTGGGATTTGGCAAGGGGAGATGGAAATAATGCCACCTGTAATGTTGGAAGAACACACTTACCCATTTTATTCGCTGTGTAATTTTTTGGTTCAGACCACAATTCACAACATTTCTGATGGAACATGCCAATTCTAAATACCTCAACTTAGGCCATATAACCTAAAAAAACCCATTCACACAGTTAGCTCTCATCTGCCATGCACATTCTCTCTCCTGCTGACATCCCACCTGTATAAGCACATAACTCACAAATGCTACTCCTCATCTATTCCTATTTTATTCTTCTTTAGCGCCCCCCACACTATCCCTTTTTACTGTAACCACCGTCCTCAATACTCAGTACATATTATACTCTGGTGTCATTTATTGTTTTCCACATTCCGGGCTGGGCCTGAAATTTGTTGATCACTACCCTATCCCAGTGAACAAATATATATAAGTAAATAAATAAATGAACTTGAACAGTCAAGGTGAAAGATTTATTAACCATATAGTCTTCCTAGAAGCAGAACTTCAGTTACTTTACAAAGAATTTCAGGATGAAAGCTTCATGTGAGTTAGTAGCTGGAAATGTTACCTGTGCAAAAATTCTTATTCATTATGTAGTCTATTTGATGGACAGCATCAAGATGAATTTCTACAGTCAAGTTAGTTATATTTTCTGTACAATTCAAACAGACACTTTACAGAAAAATGCTGGCTGATCCTAATAGAAATTTCGGTTGAAAGAAGACGTGACAATCTTACCTGACTGGTATGTCTGGTGTTTATGCTGCAGCAATGCTACTTTCTGCTACTGTAAATTTCAACTCAGAAATGTTCAGTGCTACTCAGGAAAAGGAATAAAGGCACTGAAACAGCAGCTGTTTCTGGTGATGTTGTTGCCACCTGTGGTTGAGACATTTTCAGTTGCAAGAGATAGCCAAACCTAAGTTCTTATCAAGCTGGCTGCCTATCACGGAAGGATTATTAATTCTTTCTGAAATGACTTTTCAACTAGTTTACTCCTGTGCCACACCTTGTACATTTTAACAGCCACGTTTTTTTTTTTTTTTTTTATGCTTCAGGCAGTTTATGACACTGCAGTGTGCATTAAGTGATACAATAAAAGAGGGAGATGAGCAGAAAAGCCCAAAAGTTATTGTAATTGAGGTATATACAAGAAAAAGACAATCAAATGATCTTCGTGCAGCAAATAGCATATTTCTTAGGATGGAATCACAGAGTTTAGCTGCTCTTCCTATGGGTGGCTCCCTCAAGTCCTGTACAACAGCACAACGCTGTTCAAGCTGAGGCCCCACTATAACCTCCTCCTGCATTTCCAGTGAATGTAATCTTAGAAGAGAAAAGTTACAGCTGTGTAAATAAATTTAACATAATGGTAGATGCTCTCTAATGATCACTGCTGCAATAGCCTTAACTATTAGGGTTACATCCTGCTAAGGATACAACAACAGGGCAGCTTTCAAAGCTTAAGCGCACTTTCCATGCAAACAAACCATTAGTAAACTCAAGCAGAGTTGAAAAAAAGGAGTGGTTTGGGCGAAGACACTTCAAAGCTTTCATGCCTACAGACACAGGGAAGCTACAGCCCTAAAGAGGTCAGCACTAGGGAAATAAAGGCTCTCATACTGGAAACAAAAAACATACAAAAATAGGGGGATGGAGGGAGTGGCTACTGTTATGATAGGTTTACTTATAAAGCTGTACTATATTCATAATACTGACCACTTCTGCAGTAGCCTTAACAATACGGATAGACTACAATAACTTAAACTGACTGTGAGGAGGAAGGATGGTGTCCCAGAGCCCCTGGAGACTGGTCCTAGGAATCTAGTTTGCAGTGCTTTGTAACTATGTATAAAAGGCCAAGTTGCTGTTTCTGGAATACTTCTAGAATCCATCCTTTTCCAAAAAAATACAGATGAAGCCAAAGCCCTGGTATAATATGCCTTTACCCTGCCCGGAACTACTTTGCTGTGGTGGGTATAAGAAAAGGTAATAGCATGTGAGAATGATCTGGAAATAGTTTCCTTTGGCATGGGTAGTCCTTCCCTCATACCTTCACAAGAAATGAAGAACTATTCAGAGTTTCTAAAAGTTTTAGTTCTATCAAGATAAAACCTAAGTTATCTGTGAACATTCAAAGTATAGATTTATCCTTTCTCCATTGTTTTTAGACTCTGGAAAAAGAGATACAGAGATGGATAGCTTGACTCAAAGTAAACTTGAATACCAATTTAGGCATAAAGGAAGGATTAGTTCTTAAGGAAACCCTAGAATGATCCATCATAACAGCTTGCAACAAAGATGCTTGTAGTGCTTTTTTGACTTGCTGTTCTCTGCCTGGCTATTGCTGATCTCTGTATGCATTTGATTTTGGATTGAAGTTATCCATTCAAGGTTTGGTGATTTCTATTTTTTATCTTTTTCTTACACTGAATTTTGTTTTGTTTTAATTTTTTTTTGTTCTTTTGGAGCTGTAAATGGTCTTAGCTAGAGTCAGAAAAGTTAGAACAAACTTCTTTGCAGAGAGTGAATAACATCCAGCTAATTAGTGGGAGGAGCTGAGAAAAAGCATTCCTAATTTAAATGGAAATATTTAGAGGCATCTTTATTTAGCAGTATTGCTTGTTTGACTTGCTATTCTCTTCCCAACTATTGCTAATCGCTTTCTGCATTTGAATTTTCTCACTCACCTCCCCTACTGCTGTTGTACTTTTAAACTTGATAACTTTTGAGTTGCCAGCCCCTACTATAAATCTGATTTGGGCACTCCTCCCAGTCCTATCTCATCAGCTCGTTCTAGTGAGCACTGAAAGATCAACTGGGAAGCCCCCTCTCTCACCATAGTCTTTTAAACATGAATTATCTTCTGTTTCCTCCCTTCCCACTTGCTAAAAAACTGCACTTTATTCAGTTGTTTTTACTGTATCTGTGCTTATTCCTACTTTATTACTTTATTTAGCTTTTTGCTGCACGTTCTTAAAATGTTCAGTTGCATTTAATCTGCTGCATTTATTACTACTTGTCAGTAGCTTGATTAAATTGCAAATGTTATTCTAAGCCTCTCAGTTTTGATTGAAGCACTTGGGCTTCAAACTAGTTATCTTATATAAGGAAGGCTTGTGGTCTACACTCTTGTGACAGGAGAGGTAGTTTACAGCTTACATTTTACGAGTTGGGAATTGCTGGTTGAAGACTTACTGTGTCTGCTATTCAAAAAGTGTTTTAGTTCTGGTTTAAGCACTTGGGCTCCAGGACAGTTATTTTACATTAAGAAGGTCTGTGGTCTACACTCTTGTGGGAGGAGAGGGTAGCCTCTGCCATTCTAAGCTGGGAATTGTTAGCAAAGACTTATTGCCTTTTATTCTAAGTGTCTTTCTTCCGATTTAAGCTCTTGAGCTCCAAACCAGTTATTCTACATCAGAAAGGCTTGTGGTCTACACTCTTGTGGCAGGAGAGGATAGTCTATGCCCTTCTGAGTTGGGAATTGCTGGCTGAACGCTTACTGTGTCTGTTATTCTAAAACAGTCTTAATTCTGGTTTAAGCACTTGGGCTCCAAGCCAGTTAATTTACATTAAGAAGATCTGTGGTCTGCACTATTGTGGGTGGAGAGGGTAGCCTCCACACTTCTGAGCTGGAAATTTCTGGTGAAGACTTATTGCACCTGTTATTCTAAGTGTCTTTGTTCTGGTTTAAACACTTGGGCTACAAACAAGATATTTTACATTAGGAAGGCAGCGGTTTACATTATGTTGGCATTACTGTTTAGACAGATTTTTTTAACTACTAGATCTAGTTTTCTCAAAGCTGAGCACTGCTCATTAGGTTCCTTGTCTTATTGACTTGTTCAGTATTTATGTTTTCTCCTCCATAGTAGATCATCAGCAATGGATATGAACCTCCCGACTCTCTCTTTGGCCAGTCTGGTTGAGATGGGTATTCTGAAGCAATGTAGCAATTGTCTCATGTACACTGACAATCTACTTATTCTTAATAAACTGATATAGTGTGTGATAAGTGTAAATACACTTTAACACTGGAGGCAAAACTCTCATACAACCAACTCACCCATCACATAAACACTCCATTAAAACACCACCCGCAGCTACACATAGCAACACTATTTCCAATGCCTTCACTGCTAGGCCCTTAAGACAAACCAGCCCACAGTCAAATTTCCTGGTCATAGGTGATTCTATAGCGAGGCACACTGATGCCTCTCTCACCAGAATGAGTAAGGAGAGAGTCACGGTTACCTGTCTTTCCAAGGCTAAGATCCGACATCTCACACAGGCACTCAGATCATTGAACCATAGGTAACAGTATGACTCTGCCATAGTCCATATGGATGTTAATGACCTGAGACATACCTCTCTTGACTGTATAAAGTGAGACCTGCTCAAGCTCTCTGATTATGTGTCTAAGGCAGGTATGAGCCTAGCACTGAGCAGTATACTACCTTCTCCAAGGATGATGCCATGTTACCAACAGAAAATTCTTGATTTTAACAATTGGCTTAGCTTCTGGTGTCAATCCAGAGGGGTACTATATTTGATGGCCTGGGAGGACATGGTTGGCAGACCATGCTGCTTTACCAGAGATGGTCTGCACTTACCCCTCTAGGCTTTCAGATATTGGCAAATACTTTTTCCACCCCCATAGTGCCTTTTTTAGGTAATGCCACCTGATAAACCTAGCAACTTAACTGAACCTATGAAGGAATATCTGAAGGTAGTACTGCTCAATGCTAGAAGTATTAAGAAGAAACTTCACTCCCTGCAAGCATTCCTCTTGCTTTAGTGTGTAGACATCTGTGTAGAAATGGAGACATGGCTTAAAGTTGCTGAAAGTACCCCAGCAGTGCAAGGTTATAACAGCTTTCACATCTTTAGGCCAGCTACTGCACAGGAAGGAACTAAAGGTGGAGGAGTCTCAGTCTGTATTAAAACCAATCTTACATACATCCAGACTAAAGTGTATGACCCACTGGAACTCATACATGTGCAACTCACCATAAACATGATGTTGTACCATATCCTTGCAACCTATAGATCCACCATCATGTTACAGAAAACCCACACTACCTAACTCAATGTACTACAGTCCCTCACCATTCAACCCAATACAATATTCATGGGAAATTTCAACTACCCCTCTATAGATTGGAAATCCTACACCACTTCTAATGCATAAGCCTAGAGATTCCTAAACTTTATTACCAACATCCTGGAACAGTTACGCCATTCTCCTACCAGGCATACAGGGATGCAAACATCTTTGACTTTGTAATCAAGAAATGGGGAGGCGATGTTCCTCACCCAGTGTAATATTTTTGCTCATCAGATCTGACCATATGGCAGCATTACTTAAAATAAAAATTACATCCGGGCATCCAGTAAAACCAAAACCCTTGGGAACTATTCCAAGGCTAACCTCCCTCTACTAAGCAACACCTTGACTAAACTGTAAGCACCCCCAAACCCAGTAAACACCATAGCATACACTGAGCTATTTACAAAACCTCTGAGCTGCCATACTGATAGCTGTATAGAGTGAGCTGTGCCCACCTGTATTAAGAATAAGACAAATGCAAAGGACAAGCCACCCTGGTGGAATTACAGTATCGATCCTTTATACAAGAAATGAAAAAAAAAATCTTAGCCAAGCATAGGATTAACAAAGCCATACATACTAAAAGCACCCTGACAAATCTAAACAGGCAGCTAAGAGGGTTAATTAATACTTCAAAGGCTAAATTTAAAGGAAAAATGGCTTCTCAGGCAAAGGACAACCACAAGGCTTTCTACAGTTATGTCCGTACCCTCAGAGGAAATACACAACAATGTGCACAACTTATCGTAAATGGTATCACCCACAGTGAACCGGAGGCCATTGCCAACCCTTTGGCTGACAGGTTCATCCCAAATCCCCCTGACAGTCCAAAAGAAATGCCAAATAACACAATGCCCCCAACCATTACTACAGAACAGGTCCTCAATGCACTTTCCAAGGCCAAAAACACTGCATTGATGGACCCTACTAAGATCTTGGCATGTTTAATAAATAAATAAATCTGGTCCACTTGAATCACTTTTCAGGTGGAGAATTCTGTCAGGTTTTGTGACCATGGAATGGAAGATGGCTACAATGATTCACCTGTACAAAGGAGGTCCAGCCACCCAGGTAACTACAGGCTGATAAGTCTTACCAGCCTTGTATATAAGGCCACTGAAAGAATCATCATGAACATGATAAACAAAGACATAGGTAAACTGCAAACTCTGGACACATCACAATTCAGCTGTATTAAAGGAAGGTCATGCCTACCAAATTTGGTGGACTTTTTTGAGAGGGTCACCAAAGCACGGGATGGAGGTAAGAGTGTGCACATACCATACCTCAGCCTGCCCAAGGCAAAAGTAGCATTCTAGAATAAGAACCCTCTTGTCTGTGAGCAGGAAGAACTGGTTCTATCACCCACTGAGTCAGCAGAAGCTGAATGATTGGGGAGGGTGGGGGTTGATTTGGCAGATTAGTAGGGTTCCCTTGAAAGAGAGGAAAAGATTCAAATTGCCATCTGCATTAAAGATGAAACACTTTCAGAACCCATTTGTCTGAAACTATCTCTTGCCAAGGACAGAAATGGAGGTTCACATATTTGGGAAGCATTACAGGCCTGTTAGGGTGGTATTTTGAAGATAGTCATTCAATCTTGTTAGACTGTTCTTTGTTCTGGGGGCTTCCTCTTTTCTTCTTGGATCATCCCTGCAATTGCTTTTTAAAAGTCTGCTTACCAGCAGCTTGATGTATTCGCTTATTTTGATTTTTGTAAAATGTTTTAGAGGTAGCATTAAACCCCTTAAAATGTGGAGTAGAAGGCTAAAAACTCAGTGAAATTCCCTGAATCAGCTTGCCTTTCTCATCACTCTTTTTAAGAATATCTGCAGTAGATGGTCCAAAGACTACCTCTCTGTCTAAGACAAAATTCAACATTTCAGGATTAACATCCTCAGGAAAGTTTTGAGTACATAAGCAAGCAGCCCATTACCAACCCACCAAATAAGATTCTAGTAGCAGCAACCCCAAATGTGGCATCAGCCAAATCATAACCACATTTCATGAGTGGGTAGCCACTTAAGACATACAAGCAATAACAATTATATAAAGATGCTTTTCCTCAGATGAGGGAAAAGATGCCATAATGTCCTTCATACTCTCAAAAGAGGCAAGTATAATCTTTTACATATGAGCTTGACAACTGAAAATTCTAACAAAAGTGTGGCAGAAAAATACACATTTTCCCAAATCTATCAAATCTTTCCCATCCTAGTCTGAAGGGGAGGGACTGGCATTAACCAGATGCTTAGCAGCAGATGGAGTTGTCATAGAAAAGTACAGTTTTGTACCTACCATGAATGTAGATGTTCGAGTGTTCACCCTGCTGCAGTCATCACACTTGGGTTATCCTGCTGTCAAGTGGTCCCGCAATCGGCCCGAGTTCCAAAGTCTTGGTCCGGCGTCGGTTGTTGTCGCTTCTTCCCTGACGTCAGTGCTCCAGGGGTATATAAGAGGCATTCAACGCCATTTTCTTCAGTTTTTCTTGCCCCAGATGTCAGGTGCCCCCAATAGGTAGGCAAAATATATGTATATATAGCTATATAAAAATAAAACAATACCTTCAGGCACAAGCAAATACACCACAGAGGTTGTATAGGATAGAGTGGTATAAATAAGTTCAGCTAGTTCAGAGGGGATGGAGGGAGGGTAACCTGGACTGCAGCAGGGTGAACACTCGAACATCTACATTTATGGTAGGTACAAAACTGTACTATGTTCATCGTGTTACCCTGCTGCAGTCATCACACTTGGGTTGAATCCCAAAGCTAAGGATGGGTGGTGGAGTTAAACTGGGTTAGAAGAAGCTAGTAGGCCCGGCAAAACCAGCTCTAGTCTTAGAATATAGAGGTAAGTGTAAGTGATAGTGTTTGGTGAAGGTGTGCACTGAACTCCAAGTTGCAGCTTCCAGAATATCCTTGGTTGGCACTCCCCTGAGAAAGGCTGCTGATGTAGCTGTAGCCCTGGTGGAGTGGGACCTAATGTTAGCAGGTACCGGTTTCCCATGATGCGTGTAGCAGAAATGTATGCAATGCCCTATCCATTTAGAAATTATCTGTTTTGAGATAGCTTTTCTTTGTGATCCTGCAGCATAGGCCACAAAGAGCTGGTCAGATTTTCTGAAAGCCTTAGTTTTATCCAAGTAGTAACGTAATTGCCTGTGAATGTCCAAAGAGTGCAGGAGTCTTTCTCCTTTGTTCTGGGGATTTGGGAAAAAGGTGGGCAAATGAATTGTTTGGTTTAGGGCCACACTGGGTACCACCTTTGGCATAAAGGAAGGGTTAGTTCGTAGAGATACTCTGTCTTGATGAAAAATGAGGAAAGGCTCCACAGCCATTAGTGCCTGTAGCTCTGAGACTCTTCTAGCTGAGGTTATTGCTAGTAGCAGGGCAGTTTTCCATGAAAGAAATTTTAAATCAGCTGAAAAAGCCAGTTCAAAGGGAGGCAGTGTAAGCTTTTCCAGAACAAAGTTGAGATCCCAAGTAGGTGTTGGTGCTCTCCTCCTGGGTGGTCTTATGTTCTTAGCCCCTCTGAGGTACTGTCTTAGGAGTGGATGTGAGAATAAAGGAGGATCCATGTTGTAATGAGCTGAAATTGCTGAGGCGTGGATCTTAATAGATGAAAAGGAAAGTCCTTTGTGCAACATCTCAGTTAAATATTGTAGAATCTGAGGAATGTTTGGATAAAGGGGATTTTGGCCTTTGGCCTGGTTCCAGGCGCAAAATCTTTTCCATTTGTCTGAATAGGTTTTCTTGGTGCTGGGCCTCCTGGCCTCCAGAATAACATCCATAACAGCTTTGGATAGAGGTGTTGGCTGGTTGCTTAGGTAATTTGCCATGCAGTCAGGTTTAAAGTCTTGAGTTGGCTGTGTAGAATCTGATTGTTTCGCTGGGTGAACAGGTGAGGAATTTGTGGTAAAATCCATGGTGGGCCGTGGGCCATGTTCCTTAGAATTGGATACCAATGCTGGCGTGGCCAGTCCGGTGCAATGAGTATCATTTGTGGCCTCTCTAATCTGACTTTCAGCAGTACCTTTGCTAGAAGAGGCAGTGGAGGAAAGGCATACACTGTTAATGTTTTCCAACTGAATGAGAGGGCGTCCACTTTCCAAGCTTGTGGATGGAATGTCCTTGTGCAAAATTTTTGAAGTTGGTAGTTTTGGGGGCTGGCAAACAGATCTATGTCTGGGCGTTCCCATTTTTGAGATATCATTGCAAATACTTGTGGATCTATTTTCCACTCGTGTGGATCCATGATGTTTCTGCTTAGGTCGTCTGCCAATGTGTTTTTCTTTCCTGGCAGGAATTGTGCTTGTGATTGAACCTGGTAAGACAGTGCTGTGTTCCACAAGGTCATTGCTTGCCTGCATAGAGGGTAGGAATGTGTGCCCCCTCGCTTGTTTATGTACCACATTACTGTGGTGTTGTCCGTCTTTATTATTAGTTGTCCTGGGTGTAAGAGGTCCTTGAAAGCTGTTAGGGCATTCTGTACTGCTAGCATTTCTTTTTGATTGATATGCAGATGCCTTTGATCTGTAGTCCATTTGCCCTGAATGCACTGTCCTGCCATGTGTGCTCCCCAGGCATAGTCTGATGCATCTGTTGTCATAGTTTGCCTGGCTGTGGGTAAGGTGAAAGGTTGTTGAGTTGACATGCCTGTGCCCACCATTAAAACTCCTGTTGAAGGCAGGGAATGAGTGGTATCATTGTTTCCAAGCTGTGGCTGTGCTGAGTCTATACGCTTTTCAGGTACCATTGTAATTTCCTCATATGCAGTTTTGCAAATGGTATTAGTAGTATGCAAGATGCCATGAATCCCAAGGCCTGCAGAATTTTTCTTGCAGGGAGTTGGGTCTTTGTTGCCATTATTTTGAAATGTTGAGTCAGCTGTTGTTGCTTGTCTGGCGTGAGATAAGCCATCTGGAACGTTGTGTTCAAGCTGGCATCCAGGAATATTATGTTTTGTGAGGGCACTAGTTTTGATTTCTTTTCGTTTACTGTCTACCCTAGGCAACTTAGAAGGTGTTTGACAAATGCCAGATGCTTTAAAAGAATGTCCTTGCTTTCTGCTTGAATAAGGCAGTCGTCCAGGTATGGGTATATTTGAATTCCTCTTTGTCTGCAGTATGCAATTACTGGTGCCAGGCATTTTGTGAACACCCTGGGCGCAGTAAATAAGCCAAAGGGCAGTGCAGAGAATTGATAATGCGTTGAACCTGCAATGAAGCGGAGGTATCTTCTGCAATTTTGTCTGATAGGGACATGCAGGTATGCCTCCTTGAGGTCCAACGTTAATAGCCAAGCATTCTTGCCCAGCATGGGAAGAAGCTGCTGTAGTGTTAAGCATCTTGAATTTTGGTACTTGCAGATAGGTGTTCAGAATGGAAAGATCCAGAATGGGTCTCCAGGCTTTGTCTTTTCTTGGGACTTGAAAGAGTCTTGAGTAAAATCCTTGTCCTTGCTCCTGTGTAGGTACCTGTTGAATGGCTCTCATGTCCATGAGAGTTGTAATTTGTTTTTGTGCCTTTGCCCATTGATTTGGTGGCAGGTTTGGCATTCCATTTATCCTTGGCAAGGTATGAAAGTGGAATCTGTATCCTTGTGAGACAATGTTTAGGACCCATTTTTCTTTTGTGATGATGTGCCAGTTGTCTGCAACAAATGCTAATTTTCCTTCCAAGGGAGCTGCCAGGAGAGATTTGCTTAGTAGTTTGAGGATTGAGTCATTGTGTTTGTCTTTTGCTAGCTTGGGGCCTGTTCTCCTCCTTTCTAGGTAGCAGTACCCCATTGGCGAAGTTTGTAAGGGCCTTGTGACTGACCTCTGCCCCTTGGGCATCTGTATTTGCCCCTCTGTGATCTGTCAGAAGCTGGAAAGGACCAGTTTTTTGTTGGCCAATTTCTGCTGAAACGAGGGGGTTGTACCTTTAAAAAATCCTTGACCGTCTGCATAGACTTTGCCTTATCCTCCATTTTCTTTAAAAACCTCTTCTGATTTGACACTAAATAATACATCCTGCTGTAAAGGTGCATCCAATAATTTTGCTATAACATGATCAGGTAGGGTTTGTTCTTTTAACCAAGCATGTCTACGTATGACAGACCCAGTAACAGCTGCTCTACAGGAAGCTTCCAATGAATCAAATCCACATTGTAAAGTATGTTTGCCCACCTGTTCAGCTGCATGCAACTGATCCTGCATTTCCTTGAATTCAGACTGTTCAGTATGTGTGCTCATTTTTTGTTTTAATTGAGACATTAGGAACTGCTGATATTTCAGCATGTGAAACTGACAATTTAATGCTCTCATTGCCAGAGTAGCTGAGGTGTATACCTTCTTTCCCCATCTATCTAGGGCTCTGGAATCTCTTTCAGAGGGCACAGGATTTTTAGCCATAGAAGCTTTAGTCTCCTTGGGACTCTGGGAAATTGTTTCTGCGTCAGCCACAGGGCTTTTATAAAGGAATTTGTGTGAGGCAGGTACTCTGTAGTACCTGTCTGGCTTGGCTGGAGCAGGAGGTAGAGAGTCTGGATTTAGACTAGACTCCAAGTAAACATCATCCACAATATCTAAAACTGGAGGGATAGCAAGTGGTCTGTGCTGAGGTAGTAAAAGGAACTCTCGGAGCCTTTTCTTAGAATCAGAGTAGTCCTGGCCTTCCCAGTGGAAATGTTCCCTAACTGTATGTAAAGTTACCCCAAAGGAGTAGTCTTCAGGGGGAGATGCTGCGGGAATAGAGTCTTCAGCATCAGAGTCTTCATAAGGGGGAAGAGTGTAATCCTGTTCCTCAGAAAATCTGAGGAAACTGAAACTTGGTCAGAGGAAGCATAATCCTCCTCTTGTCTCGCTCTTTTATCTGGAGGGGGATGGGAACCCCTGATTAGGGTAATCAAATCTTCAGCCATCTTAAGCATCTGTTTCTTAGGCATGGGGCCTTGAACTGTAGACTGATGTACAGTGTTTTTTGGTTTTAAAGGAGTTTTAAGCTTAGCATAAGATTTAATGGTGAGTGTAGTCGGTCTGAAGACACCTTCTGCAACCGAAGGTGTTTCCACTGCACCGGGGTCTCCTTCTGCTCCGATGTCGGAAGGGCCTAATGAAGATGGCTGCGTCAGCCTAGTACACTCCACTTGAGAATCCGCAGCTGTCTAGGGTTCCAATTCTGCAGTCTTCAGGGGCTGCATAGGCGCCTCACTGAAAACCGGAGAACCAGCGACAGGCCCAGCAGAGGCCTCAGATTCTGGCTTGTTCCTAGGCTGCCTGTCCTTATCCTTGCGTTTTTTATGCATGCCGGTTGTCAGCTGCTCCGACGGCATGATATAATTAAATTTCCTACCAAAGTAATGTCGTGCGAAGTCAAAACGGCATTTGATAGGAATTCAATAAGAATGGAAGTCCTCATGAGGTATTTGCTTCCCACAAGAAATGCAATTATTAACTTTTTCTGTCATCGGACTGAGGCAAAAAAGGTTCCCCAACGGGGTACTTAGCTTTATTGAAGACTTCGGACTGAAATTCGATTCAAAAATCTCAGGTGTCAGCCGACCGGCACTTGCAAACTGCTTCTGCTTCGGGCACCGCGTGGCAAGAAAGCCTGAAGAAAATGGCATCGGATGCCTCTTATATACCCCTGGCGCACTGACGTCAGGGAAGAAGCGACAGCAACCAACGCCGGACCAAGACTTTGGAACTCGGGCCGACTGCGGATAACCCAAGTGTGATGACTGCAGCAGGGTAACACGATGAACATCTACTTCTAGGCCTAATCTGGGGTTAAAATGTAAAAACATACAAGACAGATTAACTTTATATAACCTATCTGCTTGATAGCTAGCTGTCAGGCAAGTTGCAGACTGTAATAAATACATTCTTTAAAATTGCAAAATATGAGGAAAGTACAGCTGTGTACACTTACCATAAATGTAGATGTTCCAGTATATTCACTGTTGCAGTCATCACACTTGAGTTATCTGCCTGCAGGTTGGCCCAAATACCAGAGACTTAGTATTTCCGCGTCGGCTGATGTCACTCTAGGAATGATGCCAGGTTGTCAGGGGTATAAAAACAGGCATCCGACGCCATTATATCAGTTTTTCTTGCCCCAAATGTCAGGAGCCCCTCAAATAGGGAGTTAAGTAATGGTGGGGAACACACCACCAGTAAAAAGTAAATACCAATACCCCTGAAAGGGGTGAGTAATAGCCATAGAGAGGAGAGGGAGAGACAGTAACAAGGGGGCTGGATGGAGGGAAACCAGGACTACAACAGTGAATACACTCAAACATCTACATTTATGGTAAGTGTACACAACTGTACTATGTTCTTCGTGTTTCACTGTTGCAGTCATCACACTTGGGTAGATTCCCAAAGCTGAAGAAGGGTGGAGGCAGTCAAGAAGAGTTAGGGCTGGATAGTATGGCTTACAGGACTGCTGTTGCAAAACTCTTCCTGGATTTGGAAAAGATAGGCAGGTGGTAATGCATGGTGAAGGTGTGTACAGAACTCCAAGTAGCAGCTTCCAGGATGTCCCTGGTAGGGACTCCCCTGAGGAATGCTGTAGAGGTAGAGGTTTCCCTAGTGGAATGTGTTCTGACCCCCTGAGGGGTTGGTTTCCCATGATGCTTGTAGCAGAAATGGATGCAGTGTGCTATTCATTTGGAAATTGTTTTGAAATGGCCTTTCCCTCTGCCTCTGGTGCAAAGCTGACTAGTAACTGGTCAGATTTCCTGAAGGGCTTAGTCCAAGGAGTGCAGGATCCTTTCCCCTTTATTTTCTGGATTAGGGAAGAAAGTTGGCAAATGGATGGACTGGTTGAGAGCCACACTGGACACCACTTTACGCATAAAGGAAGGGTTAGTCCTAAGGGAAACCATGTCAGCATGGAAAATAATGAAGGGTTCCACAGCCATATGTGCTTGTAGCTCAGACACTTTTCTAGCTGAAGAGATGGCCAGAAGCAAGGCTGTTTTCCAAGAGAGGAATTTTAACTCTGCTGATGCTGCAGGTCCAAAGGGGGGAAGCATGAGCTTTTCCAGTACAAAGTTAAGGTCCCAAGCAGGGATGGGTGCTCTCCTTGGCGGCCTTAAGTTGTTTGCCCTCTCAGGAACTGTTTGATAAGAGGGTGAGAGAAGAAAGGTGGCTCAGTGTTGTAATGAGCCGAAATGGCAGAGGCATGTATCTTAATGGAGGAGAAGGATAGGCCTCTGTGGAGTAGATCTGCTAAGTAATCCAGGATTAGAGGCAGGGAAGGCAGAGTTGTGTCCTCTCCTTTAGATTTAATCCAGGAGCAGTACCTTTTCCACTTATCAGCATAGGATTTTCTTGTACTGGGTCTTCTGGCTTCAAGAATGATGTCCAGCAACTGCTTGCATAGGCTGGTTACTGGGGGAGAATTCAAGGAATAAGCCAGGCTGCAAGACTTAGGCTTTGCAGTTGCAGATGCAAAATCTGTCCCTCCTGCTGAGAGAGCAGGGTTGGGTTCTGGTGTAGGTGCCAGGGTGGCACTTGTGACAGGTTGCGCAGGAGCGGGTACCAGTGCTGGAGTGACCAGTCTGCGGCAATCAGAATTGTCCTTGGTCTGTCCTGTCTTATCTTGAGTAACACTCTTGAGAGGAGGGGCAGAGGGGGAAAGACATAGATTGAGAGATTTTCCCACTAAAAAGATAGGGCATCCACTTTCCAGGCCCTGCTGAGAGGATTCCTGGTGCAGAATTTGCTGAGCTGGGGATTGCAAGGGGAGGCAAAGAGATCCACCTCTGGGGTCCCCCATTTCTGAATCAGAAGGTTGAAGGTGCTGGGCTCTAATTGCCACTCGTGTGGGTCTAGGAGATTTCTGCTTAAGTCGTCTGCCAGTGAGTTTTGTTTGCCTAGCAGAAATTGAGCTTGAAGATGAACTTGCATGTCCAAGGCCGTGTTCCACAGGGCCATATCTAGTCTACAGAGTGGGTAAGAGTGGGTTCCCCCATGCTTGTTGATGTACCACATAACTGTGGAGCTGTCTTGTTTTTATTAGCACGTGTCCTGGTGGGAGTAGGGATCTAAAAGCTGTCAGAGCATGCCACAAAGCTAGCATCTCTTTTTGATTGATGTGCAGATGAATTTAACTTGAGCTCCAGTGGCCCTGAATACACTTGTGGTCCAGATGTGCCCCCCAGGTATAGTCTGATGCATCTCTTGTTAGGGTCTGGGTGGCGTGGGGTTGAATAAAGGGCAGTCCCTTGTTGTGGTTGCATGCTGCTGCCCACCAAAAAAACTCTGTCCTTAGACAGGGTATGAATACGGTTTCCAGGTCCTGAGAATGTTGGCACCAAAGACATTTTAAGTACCATTGCAGTTTCCTCATATGCAGTCTGGTATATGGAATTAGTAGAATGCATGAGGCCATGAACCCTAGGGTCTGCAGGATTTTCCTTGCGGACAGCTGGGTTCTGGTGGCCATTTGAGTAAAACAGTCTGTCAGATAGGCTTGTTTTTCTGAGGTGAGGAATGCCATCTGGGATGCTGTGTCCAAGCTCGCTCCCAGGAATACAATCTTTTGACTGGGGACTAGTTTTTATTTCTTTTCATTGATGGTGTACCCCACGGCTATTACAATGTTTTTTACAAATGTCAGGTGCTGCAACAGCATTTCCTGACTGTCCGCCTGAATCAGGCAGTCATCCAAGTAGAGGTAGACTTGAATATTTCTCTGCCTCCAGTAAGCAATGGCTGGAGCCAGGGATTTTGTGAATTCCCTGGAAGCAGTGGATAAGCCAAAGGGAAGTGCAGAGAACTGATAATGCATAGATTCTGCCCTGAAACGTAGATATTTCCTGCATGACTCCCTTATAGGGATGTACAGATAAGCTTCTTTTAAGTCTAGGTTGACTAATCAGGCATCTTTGGCTAGCATAGGTAGAAGCTACTGCAGAGTGAGCATTTTGAATTTTGGTACCACCAGGAAGATGTTGAGAATTGAAAGATCTAGGATTGGGCGCCAAGAGCTCTCTTTTCTGGGTACTAGGAAAAGTCTGGAATAGGATCATTGACTTACCTGTTCTCTAGGAACAGGCTGAATTGCACTGATAGAGAGCAGGGATTGAACTTGGTTTTGTGCCTCTGCCCACTGGTTTGGCGGAAGGTCTGGGAACCCTTTTGGGGTTGGCAGAGAGTGGAAGTAAAATTTGTACCCCTGGGATACAATGTTGAGGACCCATCGGTCTTTGGTGATGGACATCCAGTTTTTTGCATGAAGGGTAAGTTTTCCTCTTAGGGGCACAAGCAATTGGGCAGAAGTGGGGAGTGGAGCAGAGAAGTCATTGGGAATTCTTTCTGTAAGGGGGTAGCCTAGCACTCCCTGCTTTGGAGGTGGATGCACTCCATTGCTTAGATCTCTGAATACCTTGAGACTGTAGTCTGGGGGGTCTGTTTCCCCTGGGTCTAGTTTGAGATGGCCTTGAGGGAGCTGGAAAGGACCAATGTTTAGAGGGGCAATGCCTACTGAACCTAGGAGACTGTACTTGCAAAAAGTCTTTGACTGTCTGCATAGATTTAGCTTTTTCTTCCATCTTTTTAAGAACCTCTTCTGCTTTGGTGCCAAACAGATTGTCCTTGTTCAAAGGAGCGTCTAATAACTTTGATTTGACATGGTCTGCTCCTTAAGCCAAGCATGCCTTCTCAGTACAAAACCAGTGACTGCTGCTCTGCAAGATGCTTCTAGGGCATCAAAGCCACACTGCAATGTATGCTTGCTGACTTGGCTTGGAGAATGCATAAGCTCTTGCAATTCTTTATTTTTTGCACAGTCTGTAAAGGTTGCTATTTTTTGCTTAATAAGTTCCATAACATGTTGTTGGTACTTCAGCATGTGAAACTGACAATTCAAAGCCCTAATGGCGAGAGTTACAGAGGTATATACTTTCCTACCCCATCTGTCCAAAAGGGTGGGATTCTTAGCTGTAGTTGCTTTGATACCTTTAGGCCCCTGGGAGATGATCTCTGGGTCAGCAGTAGGATTTTTGAAAAGGAATTTGGGAGAGTCAGGTACTCTGTAGTACCTGTCTGGTTTCCTAAAAGGGGGGAGGGTAAAGTATCAGGAGTAAGACTGGATTCCATAAAAACATCATCCACAACCTCCAGGACTGGGGGTATTGCTAAAGGCCTATGTTGTGGCAAATTAGAAATTCTCTGAGTCTCTTTTTGGACTGAGGAAAGTATTGGCATTCCCAATGGAAATGCTCTCAGAGTATGTAAGATTTCACCAAAAGAAAATTCCTCTGGAGGAGAGGTAGAGGGAATGGATTCCTCTGCATCTGAATCCTCATAAGCAGATAAGGGCATATCTTCATAATCAGATACCTCAGAGTCGTCAGAATCTTGGTCTGTTGAAGCTGCTGGGGACAGGTCTCTTTTTCTCTTAGCAGGGGAAGGATGACTTCCCCTAATCAGCATAATAGGGTCTTCTGCCATTTTAAGCATTTGATCTTGTGGCAAGGGAGCAGGTGCATGCACTTTGGTCGTCATTTTTTTAGGCGTAGCGCATACTCTTGGCCTTAGAAACTTGGTAGTTTTAGATAAAACTGAAGACGCAAAAGAAGTTGTCGGTTTGTGTGGAACAGTAGTGCGAAGAACTTCCTCAGAAGCTGGTGTCTGCTCAGCATCTCCGGACCCAACCAAGGTAGAGACATCCGCAGGTTCCATAGTTGAAGAAGAGTCTCGCTGCATACCAGACTCCAAACGGGTCTCAGTAGAGGCCTGCGAATCCACGGAAGTGGGCATCAGGGGCTGCAAAAGCACCTGAGTACCGGTGAACTGGCGACTAGCTTAACAGAAGCTTCGGTGGCAGCTTTGGACCTGTGTGGTCTGTCTCTGTCTTTATCCTTACTTTTTTTGGAATATCAGTAGTCAGATGGTTTACTGAAGCCATTTCCGAATACGGAGATCGAGAACAAAAGTAGTTAGCGACAATAAGGGCCCGATAACAAATAGTTCAGGTGTTGAACAAAGCACAAAACCGACGGCGAGGTACGTTGTGGTCTGGGCCTAAACAAGTGAAGCAGTAAGAATGGAAATCTCGGTGTGGCATTTGCTTTCCAGAGGCAAGACAATTGTTAACTTTTTCTGACATCGGTTAGAACAAGAAAAAAGGATCCCCAACGAGGTACTTAGCTTTAGAAGGCTTTAGAATGATTTAATTTGTAAACAAAAACTCAGGTAGCAGCCGACCAGCACTCATGCAAACTGCTTCTGCTTCGGGCTCCTCGGCAAGAAGCATTGGCTGCCTGTTTTTATACCCCTGATGACCTGACGTGAGTCCTGGAGTGACAGCAACTGACGCAGAAATACTAAGTCTCTGGTATTCGGGCGGACTGAGGGCTACTTGCAGGCAGATAACCCAAGTGTGATGACTGCAACAGTGAAACATGAAGAAAGTACAGTTTTGTACCTACTATAAATGTAGATGTTCGAGTGTTCACCCTGCTGCAGTCATCACACTTGGGTTATCCTGTCATCAGGCGGTCCCGCAGTCAGCCGGAATTCCAAAGTCTTGGTCCAGCGTCAGTTGCTGTCACCTCTTCCCTGACGTCAGTGCGCCAGGGGTATATATAATGCAACTGACGCCATTTTCTTCAGTTTTTCTTGCCCCAGATGTCAGGTGCCCCCAAACAGGTGGTCAGAAATTAGTACCAAATGGAGTAACCACTGCACAAACACAAAATCCCTTCAGCTATAAGCAAATACATCAGTAAGGCATTGAAGAGATTTAGCCAGTAGATCAGAGGGGATGGAGGAGGGGGTAACCTGGACTGCAGCAGGGTGAACACTCGAACATCTACATTTATGGTAGGTACAAAACTGTACTATGTTCATCGTGTTACCCTGCTGCAGTCATCACACTTGGGTTGAATCCCAAAGCTAAGGTAGGGGGGAGGTATCATAGAGGGTTAGTGGAGGCAATAAGGCCCTGCAGAACTGCAGTGGCGAAGCCCGCCCTGGACTTAGAGTAAAGAGGTAAGTGATAGTGTTTGGTAAAGGTGTGTACTGAATTCCAAGTTGCAGCTTCTAAAATTTCCTTGGTTGGAACCCCCCTGAGAAAGGCTGTAGAGGTAGCTGTTGCCCTGGTAGAGTGGGATCTGATGGTAGCAGGAACTGGTTTCCTATGATGGGTATAGCAGAAGCATTATGCAATGACCTATCCATTTAGAAATGGTTTGCTTTGATATAGCCTTCCCTTGGGAAGCTGTAGCATAGGATACAAAGAGCTGGTCAGATTTTCTGAAAGCCTTAGTTTTGTCCAAGTAGTAACGAAGCTGCCTGTGAATGTCCAAGGAATGTAGGAGTCTTTCACCTTTGTTCTGTGGATTGGGGAAGAAGGTGGGTAAGTGGATGGTTTGATTTAAAGCTACACTAGAAACCACCTTAGGCATAAAAGAAGGATTAGTTCGTAGAGAAACTCTGTCTTGATGAAAAATGAGGAAAGGTTCCACTGCCATTAGTGCCTGTAGCTCTGAGACTCTTCTAGCTGAAGTTATTGCTAGGAGCAGGGCAGTCTTCCATGATAGGAACTGAAGATCTGCAGAGAAAGCTGGTTCAAAGGGAGGTAGCGTTAGTTTTTCCAGAACAAAATTGAGGTCCCACGTTGGTGTAGGAGCTCTCCTGGGTGGTCTAATGTTTTTTGCCCCTCTGAGGAACTGCCTTAGAAGAGGATGTGAAAATAAAGGTGGATCCGTGTTGTAGTGAGCTGAAATAGCTGAAGCATGGACTTTAATTGAGGAAAAGGAAAGTCCTTTGTGCAACATCTCAGCTAAATACTGTAGAATGTGAGGCATGTGAGGCTGAATTGTGTCTTGGCCTTTAGCTTGGTTCCAGGAACAAAACCTTTTCCATTTGTCCAAATAAGCCTTCCTTGTGCTTGGCCTCCTGGCTTCCAGAATAACATCCAGAACTGCTTGTGAAAGAGGAGCTGCTTGGATGTTTAGTTGATTTGCCATGCAGCCAGATTTAAAGTTTTGAGCTGGCTGTGAAGAATCTGATTGTTTTGTTGTGTGAGCAAATGGGGGATTTGAGGCAATATCCATGGTGGACTGTGGGCCATATTTTTCAATAGCGGATACCAGTGCTGGCGTGGCCAGTCTGGGGCTATGAGAATCAGTCGTGGTCTCTCCTTTTTGACTTTGAAAAGAACCTTTGTGAGGAGAGGCAATGGAGGGAAGGCATATACTGTCAGGTTTTTCCAACTGAAAGAGACAGCGTCCACTTTCCAAGCTTGATGGTGAAATGTCCTTGTACAAAATTTTGTCAGTTGATAGTTTTGAGGACTGGCAAACAGGTCTATGTTTGGAAGGCCCCATTTTTGAGTAATCATTGCAAATATTTGTGGATCTAGTTTCCACTCGTGGGGATCCTTGATGTTTCTGCTGAGGTCGTCTGCCAATGTGTTCTTCTGTCCTGGCAGGAATTGAGCTTGTAACTGGACTTGGTAGGCCACAGCTGTGTTCCATAAGATCATTGCTTGCCTGCATAGAGGGTAGAAATGTGTACCCCCTTGTTTGTTTATGTACCACATTACTGTAGTGCTGTCCGTCTTTATTGCAAGTTGCCCTGGATGTAATAGATCCTTGAAGGCTGTCAGAGCTTTCTGTACAGCTAGCATCTCTTTTTGATTTATGTGCAGATTTATTTGATCTGCAGTCCATAGGCCTTGAATGCATTGTCCTGCCATGTGTGCCCCCCAGGCGTAGTCTGAAGCATCTGTTGTGATAGTTTGCCTGGCTGGGGGCAAGGTGAAAGCCTGACCCTTGTTGAGGTGACATGCCTGTGACCACCATAGAAATTCCTGTTGTAGGCAGGGAATGAGAGATATCATTGTGTCCAAGCTGTGGCTGTGTTGAGACCATATGCTTTTTAGGTACCACTGTAATTTCCTCATATGCAGCTTTGCAAATGGTATTATTAGTATGCAAGATGCCATGAAGCCCAAAGCCTGCAGAATTTTTCTTGCAGTTAATTGGGTCTTTGTTGCCATTGTCTTGAAATATTGAGTCAGTTGTAGTTGCTTGTCTGGGGTAAGATAAGCCTTCTGGGCCGTTGTATTCAAGCTGGCGCCCAGGAATGTCATTTTTTGTGAGGGTACTAGTTTTGACTTCTTTTCGTTTACTGTGTACCCCAGGCAGTTTAGTAGATGCTTTACAAAGGCCAGATGATGTAAGAGAATGTCTTTGCTTTCCGCTTGGATGAGGCAGTCGTCCAGGTATGGATATATTTGATTTCCTCTTTGTCTGCAGTATGCAATTACTGGTGCCAGGCATTTTGTGAAAACTCTGGGCGCAGTAGATAAGCCAAAGGGCAGTGCAGAGAATTGGTAATGGGTTGAACCTGCAATGAAACGGAGGTATCTTCTGCAACTTTGTCTGATGGGGACATGCAGGTATGCCTCCTTGAGGTCCAACGTTACTAGCCATGCTTCCTTGCCCAACATGGGAAGTAGCTGCTGTAGTGTTAGTATCTTGAATTTGGGTACTTGTAAGTAAGTGTTTAGAATTGAAAGGTCCAGAATTGGTCTCCAGGCATTGTCCTTCTGGGCACTAGAAAGAGTCTTGAGTAAAATCCTTGGCCTTGCTCTCGAGTAGGTACCAGCTGAATGGCTCTCATGTCCATGAGAGCTGTAATTTGATTTTGTGCCTCTGCCCATTGATTTTGTGGCAGGTTTGTCATTCCTCTTTTCATTGGCAAGGTGTGAAAGTGGAATCTGTATCCTCATAAAATTATGTCTAGGACCCATTTGTCCTTTGTGACAATGTGCCAGTTGTCTGCAAAAAGTGAGAGTTTTCCCCCCAAGGGGGCTGCCAAGAGAGTATTGCTTGGCCAGATGAGTTGCAAGTCATTGAGTTTGCCTTCTGGTGGATTGAGACCTGTTTTCTCCTCCCTTTTGTGTTGTAGTGCCCCATTGTCGAGGTTTTATTCTGGGCTTGTGGTTGTCCTCTGCCCCTTGGGCGTCTGTATTTACCCCTCTGTGGTCTGTCAGTGGCTGGAAAGGACCAATTTTTTGTTGGCCAGTTTCTGCTGAAGCGAGGGGGTTGTACTTGTAGGAAATCTTTGACTGTCTGCATAGATTTTGCCTTGTCTTCCATTTTCTTTAAAACTTCTTCTGCTTTAACTCCAAAAAGAACATCCTGCTGTAAGGGAGCGCCTAGTAGTTTTGCTTTAACATGATCAGGCAGAGTTTGTTCCTTTAACCAAGCATGCCTACGTATAACAGACCCAGTAACAGCTGCTCTGCAGGAGGCCTCCAAAGAATCAAACCCACATTGTAAGGTATGTTTGCCCACCTGCTCAGTGGCGTGCAACAGATCCTGTACTTCTTTCAATTCAGATTGTTGAGGGAGAGTGGTTATTCTTTGCTTTAACTGAGAGATTAGAAATTGCTAATACTTAAGCATGTGAAATTGGCAATTTAGTGCCCTCATAGCTAGTGTGGCTGAGGTGTAAACCTTTTTCCCCCACCTGTCTAGTGCTCTGGAATCCCTCTCAGAAGGTACTGGGTTTTTAGCCATAGAAGCCTTAGCCCCCTTTGGACCCTGGGAGATAGTCTCTTGGTCATCTACAGTGCTTTTGTAAAGAAATTTATGGGAATCAGGCACTCTATAGTATCTGTCAGGCTTAGCCGGAGCAGGAGGTAGAGAGTCAGGGTTGAAACTGGATTCTAAATAGACATCATCCACAATGTCCAAAACTGGTGGGATGGCAAGTGGTCTGTGTTGGGGGAGTAAAAGAAACACTCTGAGCCTTTTCTTTGAATCAGAGTAGTCCTGACCTTCCCAGTGAAAATGTTCCCTCATAGTGTGTAAAGTTTCCCCAAAGGAGTAGTCTTCTGGAGGAGACGCTGAGGGAATAGAGTCCTCAGCATCAGAATCTTCATAAGGAGAGAAGGAGAAGTCTTGGTCCAGAAGGAGAAGTCTTGGTCCTCAGAGGAGTCTGAAGAAATGGACATTTGCTCAGAGGATGCAAAATCTTCCTCTTGTCTAGGCCTTTTGTCAGGGGGGGGCTGGGAACCCCTGATTAAAGAAATCAAATCTTCAGCCATTTTGAGCATCTGTTTCTTAGGCATGGGGCCTTGAACAGGAGACTGAAGTGCAGACTTTTTAGATTTAGAAGGAGTCTTCGACTTAGAGAACGTTTTAATGGTGAGAGTCGTCGGTCTGAAAATGCCTTCAGAAACCGATGGTGTTTCTGTAGCACCGACGTCTTTTGTAGCAAAGTCGTTGGAAGGGCCTGAAGTAAAAGGCTGCGTTGGCCTGGTACATTCCGTCAAAATATCCGTAGCGGTCCTGGGTTCCAGATCTGCGGTAGTCAGGGGCTGCGTCGGAGCCTCACTGAGGACCGGAGAACTGGAGACCGGATCAGCCGAGGCCTCGGAATCTGGCTTAGGCATGGGTTGTCGGTCCTTATCCCTGCGTTTTTTGTGCACGCCGGTAGTCGGTTGCTCCGACGGCATGGTGTAGTTAAATTTCCTACTGAAGTAGTGTCGTGCGAAATCAAAGCATCTTTTAATAGTACGTTTATTAAACCTACCACAAAACTAACAAGTAGTGACGTTGTGGTCTGGGCCTAGGCAAGGTATGCAATAAGAATGAAAATCCTTATGAGGTATTTGCTTCCCACAAGAAATACAATTGTTAACTTTTTCTGACATCGGTCTGAGGCAAGAAAAGTTTCCCCAATGGGGTACTTAGCTTTATAGAAGACTTCGGTCTGAAATTCGAATTCGAAAATCTCAGGAGTCTGCCGACCAGCACTTGCGAACTGCTTCTGCTTCGGGCACCGCGTGGCAAGAAAGACTAAAGAAAATTGTGTCGGTTGCATTATATATACCCCTGGCGCACTGACGTCAGGGAAGAGGCGACAGCAACCGACGCCGGACCAAGACTTTGGAATTCCGGCCGACTGCAGGACCACCTGATGACAGGATAACCCAAGTGTGATGACTGCAGCAGGGTAACACGATGAACATCATCTGGACAGAGTATGTTCAGGAAACAGACAGTGGAATATCGTTATGCTCCCACTGGAAAAAAAAAAAGATTCATTCTGAAAAGTGTTTCATGAAAAGAAAATGCTTCCAAGGGACTGTCAGAAGCCACACTTTCCTCAAAATCAGAAATCTGAGCAGGAAAAACAGAAATTGCCCTTTCACAATCATGTTATGGTTCAAAATACTGAACCTCCCCAGAAACTGAAGAATTTGTTTTCTTTTACCAGAAACACTAAAACTGGAAAGGCAAAGACAGTGAGCTGAACTCAAGTTAAGCCCACTAGATCATTCCAGTCTAAAGTAACTGAGAAAGAAGGAGATGCATATTTTAATTTTTGCTTCTTTTAGAAAGGAATTTTTGAAGAAGCAGAACTAATTTTGACAGGCAAATCCTCCCCTGGGACTGGCATTCTAGTCTGCCTAGGCAGGGAGGTATCCCCTGCTCCTTCTTCAAAGATCAGCAAGAGTGGTTCTCCTTTTCCCACCAGGGGCACTCCAACAGCTACAGAGGATGTGTCTAACCCTTTTCCATTGTAGTTGTAGTGACTACAGCACATGGAGCCATGGAAAAAAATGAATGATCTGAGGAACCAGAAATGGAGACAGCAGAGTCACTCACCTGCAGTTGAGGCATTTTCAGTAGTCTGTAGAAATGGCAATGTCTGCTTAGTATTTTTTTTCTTTTTGTGTCTGGAAGAAGGAAGAACCAAGGAACCAGTTGATTGTTCCATGGTAAAACTGAAAAAGATGCCTGAATCCTAGGAAAGCCTGGCAGAAGTAATCAGTAAAACAGGTTAAGTATTAAAAATTCAAAATTTCCACCATAAAACACAGTGAAAAGCACTTTAAATACATACCCCACCCACAAACGTAAACTAACACAATATTAATCAAGAAAAAAATTGTTTTAACAACTTTTTTCCACAAAAGTTTAAAGTTGAGGTACTGTATAAAAATTACTAAGTCACCCATCCAATTAACTTCTCAGAAAAGGCTTAGTTTTTCCATAAAACTAAAATGTGGAATACCCCCCCCCCCCAAGGGAGCTTATCTGCCAAGCAATGGAAAAGCCCCATTGATCCACAAACACCCACAAGAGATGCACTCTTCAGCAGGAAAGCTGTGTAGGCCTTGGCACACAAACCACTCTTTTTCTTCAAAGTAGCAGTTTGAGTACATAGAAGGTAGTTAAGCTTTGGAATTTGGCCAACTGTTTCATTCTTAGCAGGATATATAAGCCATACAGCTAAGGCTACTGCAGCAGTGAGAAATATGATAAAAATTATCACCTTGCTCTTTATGTTAAGACCCCAGCTTCTCTGACAACAGCTATTCCAGCTAAATCAGTGACTGACGTTATTTTTACATGGCTCTCAATTTTTCTGATATAGTTGGAAACTTCACTGTAGTTTTCTCTTGAAAGTTCTATTCACATGTCTCCTCTCATCTTAGCCCATGATTTCTTGCAATGTCTTTGGCATGACTATATACTCAGCAGTCTAATAAAAATCACCTACGTCTACATGTCAAGATACCTGACTTCTACACCTCCAGAACAAACCTGCATCTCTGGCACAAGCCAGGACTGCAAGCTGCAAAGATGTTACACGTTATTGTCCTGTGTCCTACATCCTTAGTCTCCACAAAACATGCTGTATGACTATAAGCAACCCAGCTAACAAAGCCAAACTTACCAGAAAACTCCTTAAAACAGGCATTTGTGCTTTGTGGGTCTAACTACCAAGAAGACTATGTAATGTAAAAATAGCAGGTAAAACTCATGACATGACTTTTCAGCATGATCCAGTTGGTGTTAAATCCCTTAAACAGATCAGTAGCATGCCACACTAATGATGCAGTGGTAGTGCGACTCAGTGTCACTCTACCATAAGTAATGTACAGAGCAAGTCAGGGTGAGGATTACTGTCTATATAGATTAAACACTTGTGTACATAGTGGGAATGTGGAATGCTAATGAACGATCTGCTATGCTATACATGTGCATCCTCCTGTTTCATAAGCAAAATTCTACTGTGGTGAATGAGTACCATAAAAGTATACAATACAACCAGGCAGCATGGTCCCAGAGCACCTCATGGGTTCCTCTCTTGACACACTACAAAGATTTCCATTTTATGAGGTGTAGTTATCCAGGAAGAAACATGCTTCACTTCTAGGTACTATGTAGTTAGACATGTATCCAACAAAACATTCTGGCATGTTTTTTCAGGATGCCAGGTTACATGAGACATCATACATTCAGTGCCATGGTTACCAAGTGGCATGTAAAATGAATGTTAATTAGCTGCATAAACATCATATTTATATATCATGTAAATGTCTCATGTGAAGAGGTGGTGTACCAGACCAATGTAGTATAAAAACAGTAAGTCCATGACAAGATACTGAGAGGGAAATATGCATTCTGTGACGTAATGAAAGGTGGATGGGGATAATCTTGGACAACTTGTATTTTACAAAACAGGGAGAGGTGCAAAGAACTGACTCTGAACGATGGGCATTGTAAAGTTATGTGGCAGAAGGTAGGTGCCTCTAAACATAACAGGAGGTTGGAGGGAGACACCCCAAGAGAAAAAATATTCTATACCATCACTGCAGGTAGTACAACGTGGTAGTGCAGAATCAGTATTCTACTGTGCAGTCTTAAGAAATAGAGACAGGATGCCAGACAAAAGCATTAATGCACATTTCATACAGATATAAATACAGCTTGTAGAACACTATGCAATGCAAGTAACAGTTTACTCTAATCAGTGGGGGCAAGTCAGAATCCACTGCAGAGGCTACCATCATGCCATTAAGAAATGTTAATATTAAAACAATTGCACAGGCAGACAGAGCTATGAAGTGAGATTCATGATTGCTTCAGACAGTACAAACCAATCTGCACTATGTAATAAATTATTTTTCATGAAACCTTGTCAGTGATTTTAACTATAACATAAAACAAGTTTCTGCTAATTCTGTGTAACCAGCTGCTGTATTTAGATTAAAGCATTATAACATCTAATTAATGCAGACAGCAATGTAAGGTGAAAAAGTGACAGCTCTACAGTACTGACAGATGAAGTGACTGTTTTGTGATCATCACTTTGTAACACTTTCATTGAAAGGGAAACACATCTGAAAATCATCAACTCATAAAACAATAAATTTGCAAAGAGGAGAAGCCCTGCGCACACTACACACTCCTACTACTTATATATTCTATCTCCAGTAGGATCACAGGATCATAGGAAGTAACTAGGCTATTGGTCCTGAGACGCTTATAAGCCTAGCCAAAAGTTTAGCCCATGTTTAGACAAGTCAGCATCCAAAGGCCCTGTCTAGCAGGGACACTGGTGGAATCCCAGGGGTGTATTTTCTGTTCCCCATCCAGTTATTTAGGTTGTACTTGAAAAGGGATAATGAGGTACTCTGCTTGATGTGGACAGGGAGTCTATTCCACAGATGGGAGAGTCTCTGGGACAAAAATTTGTCCTGCCAACAAGTCCTAATGATGTTACATACCACGTTGAGGTCATGTGTGCGGGTTACTCGAGTGGAGCTTGACTTGCGGATAAGCAGCAGTCCCATCAAGGCAGGATCTGAGACTGCTTTGTATACCAGACAGAGGTCACCTCTGAGGAGTTTGTATAAAACTGAGTAGAGGAACAGGGCTTTTAGCCTACCTGTGTAGGGTAGATGTTTGAGGCCCTGAATTCTTCTGGTGAGGAACCTCTGTGGTCTCTCCAGTTGCTGCATGTGTTTTGCGAGGTACATGCCAAAGGGGGCAGTAGGCACAAAGGTGGAACATCCACACACCTAGGAAACTGGCCTTATAAGGGAAGAATACAGGGATGTTATGACCTCCTTGTCCCTGGATGAGACACTCTTACTTATGAGGTGCACCACATAGAAAGCTTTCCGTACAATGGAAACAACATGGTGGCCAAAAGTCAGGTTGCTATGAACCTGGGTGCCCAAATCCCTCATGACTGATTGTGTACGTAGGACATTATTAATGTGATAATATGCGGGGACATCACTCTCCCCAAAGGGGATGATGATGCATTTTTTGGCATTCAGTTTCAGGCCATGCTTCTGGCACCAGTCATTTATTTGGGTGAGACCCTATTGGAAGACATCCACATCACTTGAGGAATTGATGGCCACGCCCAGCTTGCAGTCATCTGCAAACTTGGTCAGCCATAGTCCACTGTTTATGGCCTGCACCTCAGAGAAGTATATCCTGAATAACAGAGGTGCAAGACCAATCCCTGCTGTACGCTGCTTGATATGACTTCTCCTATTTTGATTAGGTGGGTTCTATCAGTGAGCCAGTTTGCTACCCATCTGACAACATATGGATTGATACCTAGTTGAGAGAGTTTGTCTACTATGCCCGAGTGGGGAATAGTGTTGAAGGCTTTGGCCAGGTCAAGGTAGGCGGCGTGCACCATCTTCCCCTTGTCCATGGCTTTGGTGACTGTCTCAAAGAAGTTGACCAGATTTAACAGGCATGACCTTCCCTTGACAAAGCCAAACTGTGTGGGGTCGAGTGTTTGGAGGTTGCCAATGTCCCTGTTAATGAGGTCCATGATAATCAGTTCCATGGCCTTGCAGAGCAGGCTAGTTAGGCTGATGGATCTATAATTTCCTAGGTGTGTGGATGTTCCACCTTTGTGCAAAGGGATGACAGTGGCTGTCCTTCACTTGGCTGGGACAAAGCCGGTACTTAGGCTTTGGTTGACTAGGATGCCTAATGGTGTTGCAAGTTCATGCCTGAGTTCATGTAGGATGCAGCCTGGGATGTTATCAGGTCCCATGCAGGCTGTATCTTTTGCCTTTGACAGGGTAGTAATGACCTGTTCCCTAGAGATAAGAGGAGGGGGGCAGGTACTGGGGATGCCCTGATTTACTGATGGGGGGACAGAGGGGTGAAGTTTTCATTGAATCTGTCAGCCAGTAGGTTGACTATATCTACAGCATTTGTGTAAATGGTGTCCTTGACCACCAGTTCTAAACAGATCTGGGTGCTTCCTTTGAGATTGAGGACATATATGAAGAAGGCCTTATGACTGTCTCAATAGATGTGGCTATTTGGACTCGAAGTTGGCTTTAGAGGATTTCACTAGTGCTCTTATTTGCTTGTTCAGGCTAAGGAGAGATTGCTTCCAATTGGGCACTTGCTCCTTCTTGGTCTTGGACAGCAAATTTTTCCTTTTGTTATATAGTTTATTTATTGCAGATGTCCACCAGACAGGTTTACTCTTCCTTGCAGATGATGGTTTTGTCCTGTGGGGTATTCCTGATTTCATGCAGCTATACAAATGCTCGTATAGTACTTTGGTGTAGATTTGGACACTGGTGCCAGTTCCAACAGAGGGGGAGGGGACTGTGAAGCTGTTTATACCATTCCTCATGGATGTAATCAGCTTTGAAGAAATTATTTGTTTAACCCTAGCTAGAGGGGGGTCAGGGGAGATGCTGACTTTGAAAGTGACCGCTTTATGGTTGGATCTTACCAGGGAGGATGATACTGTAGGGGTACTGGAGTGGTTACTCATGTTGGTTAATACCAAGTCCAAGATATTACCACTTCTTGTGGGGGTATCGACTAGCTGCTCCAAGGCATTTGCATTGATAAAATCAAGGAATCTCTTTCGTTCTGGCATGAGTATTTTTTTCCAGTCTATGGTTGGGTAGTTAAAGTCGCCCAGGATCAGGGTAAAGGGTTGAATCTTGACAGATTCAAAGAGGTACACACACATGGAGTGGGCATCCTGAGTCAAATTTGGGGGCCTGTGGCTAGCTATTATCTGAATAGGGGTCTTGTCAATGGTTAACTGCACCTGGAGTGTCTCCTGTGTGTCATACTGTTTGACCAGCCTGGAGGTGTGTGTGTCTTTAATATACATTGAAACTCCACCTCCTTTGGCTTTGCTGCCCACAGTTTGGGGTCTGAATGTATGATAGGATGATTAACCAGGTAAGGCTGGGGTGCTCCCGCAGCTTTGAACCAGGTTTCTGTGACTGCATAAATGTCAACATCTTCCAGGGTTAAGAATGCTTGCAATGAGTGCAATTTCATGTTTAGACTCCTGGTGTTTAGCAGCATGACCTTTAAGTTTTGTTTTGTTGAAATTTTTATATTGGTTTTATAGACCTCAGGACTTTTCCTACAAAAGGCACTAAGGGGGAAGCAAAGGCCTTTGCCAGAAGGTGAAGTCCAAGTGAGACAGATGCAAACCGTCTCTAGCAAAGCATCGTGGTCTGTCGGTCATATCTTCCCAGGCTGTCATGTACTGGATCCCCCTGGAATGACACCAGAAACTAAGCCAATTGTTAAAGTCAATCATTTTCTGTTCGTATTGAGGCATCATTCTGGGTGACAGTATAATGCTGCTTAAGAATAGGGACATACCTGCCTGGGACACATATTCAGCAAGCTCAATCATGTCTGTCTTCATATAGTCCAAGGAGGTACGTCTCAAGTCGTTCACCCCCAATATGGACTATGACAGTGTCATAACAGTACCTGTTGTTGAGAGACTTGAGTGCATGTGTGATATGGTGGATTCTGGCACCTGACAAACAACTAACCGTGACTTTCTCCTTATCCAGCCTGGTGAGAGGCTCATCTGTGTGACTCACAATGGAGTCGCCTATAACTAATATGTTGGATTTATGGTTAGGTCTTTGTGGTTGCGATACACAGGTGTGTGGACTATGCGTTTATGTGGTGTGGAGAGTTGTGGAGTTGGCGTGTGTTTTTGCCTCTGAGGTCTCCTTTGTTTGGGTATGTTTTTGTTGAGAACCTTCACATGTGTGGGTGTGTGTTGTGTAGTTGAGGGTGGTGTCTGTGGTGTAGTGATTGTGTTGATAACCTTCTCAGTGTCAGATATACTGGTTTGTGAGGGAGAGAGCATAGACTCTAGGTTCTTAATGTAGTTACATCTCTCATAAATTGTGTTCCTAGGTGGAAATGCAGATGGTTGCCTTTGTACATGAGGCAGTTGCTACACTGTCTGAGGATGTCCATATCAACTAGGCTGGCAGGAGAAACCATAGGATATTGTCCATCCATATTTTTTTATATTCTATTTGATTTTCTATATTCTATTTTATTGCAGAGGCTCTATAAGTAGCTAGTGACTTTACTGAATTTCTGTGGTAATATTTGTGTTTAAACTGAAACTGTACCTAGAGAAAGTGTATAATCAGAGCTCCTACTTGCTGCATGTGTTTTTAATGTTTAAATTTCACACACACATTGAAGAAGTGCTTTTATGACTTGAATAACTTGGGCTAGCTATACCTGAAGTGCTTTTACTGGCAATTCTCCAGTTGTACAATTGTGAACAATTGATTTAGTTTTGCTGGTATATCTTTAAAATCTGGCAAGTGTTTATTTACTGCATTGCTCTCTTGCTTAGGTTTCTTAGCTATACATCTTAGTTCATTCTGAAGTACGCTACTTTACCCCCCCACCATCAAACCTTTCTGAATTTATTATTATAAAATAACTGCCTGTTGTTGCCTTCATGCTTATCCTAGAATCTCTGATTTTCTCTTTTCTTAGTTGAACTCTACAGTTCCCTACAAAACGGAGTCTACAGGACTGCAAACAGTTTCTCTCAGTATTTAAGTAGAGTAGGTTGCACACAAAAAGCATTTGTTAAGCTTTCAATTACAGTGCTGTGTAATTAAGCAGGTCACCATTTTGTTCAGCCATAGGGCTCTTTTTCTACTTGAGTGTTTGCCTCCTTCCCCTGTAACTTAAGTAAACTGACTCTTACATTAAGAACTATAATACTTACCTTATCGCTTTAGGACACCTTAGGAAACCTTGTAAACTGCAATAGCCCCACTACATTCGCCCTTGCTGTACTTGGGCTCTCTTCGCTCCCCTCCCTGCCCTCAATTCCCTCCCGCCCCCAGTACCTCTAAATTTATAGTACTATAGCCACTCCTCCACTGTCTAGATCCTATCTGCTTTCATCTGGGATAATTCCTCCCACCCCCATTCTTCTACCTACATTTCAATATCACCTATTAGCTTTCATCTGGCATTCTCCCATCCCCCTTCCAGTACCTTTACCTTACCACTCTATCTTCTAGTGTTGCATCACCAGGTAAAATAGTTCCTTAACTCACTAGCTGAATCACAAATAATGATATACTCCTCTTTACTACCCCTCTTGTTCGCACCATACCTCCTTACCTTGTATGAAAACGAGTTTCTCAGGGGATTTCAGGTCCCGAAAGGCCATACTATCACCCCAGCTGTAAATCCTCCCACCTTCAACCATACTTACAGTACCAGGTCCTATCCAACATCTTGTTCAGTCTATCAACATCTCAACCCCAGGAACATTAGCTCTAGATCCAAACACTACCACAAACTAATAAACAAATTCTTGAAGTTAATCACCAAGTATAGACTTAACCTAATACTTGGTGGTGATATTCACCCCAACCCTGGCCCACCCACGTCAGATACACATACCCCCTCTACTTACAATCTAAGCTACAAACCTACAATTAATAGGCCAACTAACTCTCTCCTAGCATGTCATCTCAATATTAGAAGCATTAATAACAAGGTACATGAATTGCATGCACTTCTGGATGTCCACTCCCCTGAGATTCTCTGTTTATCTGAAACCTGGTTAAAACTTAACACTAAAGACAATGAAGTGTTACCACCTGGGTACAACATACACAGGCTGGATTGTGCTTCGAGGAAGGGGGGTGGGGTAGTTGTACTCTATAAATCTGAATTGAATGTCACCATAGATGTAATACAACCACCTCAGATTAATAACTCAGAGATTCTTGCCACCAAATTGCAACTTAATAAAAATAAATGCATTAATATCATCTGTATGTACATACCCCATTAGGGGTTGGGAGGGTGGCCTAATGGTTAAGGTGTTTGCCTTACAAACACAAGGTGCAGGGTTTGAGGCTCACAAGGGATAATTGGCTAGGCTTAAAATGGCTCGCAAGGGCAGTTAGCTTCGTACTAATCTATGAATCTATGAATGAATCTATGAATATATCTACCCTTGAAGATATCCTGCACTGGCTATCATGTCACTACCTCCAAGAAACCCTACTACTTGGAGACTTTAACATAGACTGGGGCACCTGTTCCTCAGAATCCCCAACCACCCATATTAACCTGCATGCATTTACACAAATCATATCCACCCCTACCAGGATAGGTAAACCCAACCAAAAAGAAAGCATACTTGACTGGGTACTCATAAATAGTCACCCCCAACTGTACACCTCTGGTACCCTCCCTGATGGCCTACGCGATCACCTTCTCACATATGTAATTAAGCACAAAGCCATTAATTCCCAACAACCCTTAATCAGAAAAGTTAGAAACAATATAAACTTTGACCCTGCCAAATTCCAACAAGAACCAAACTCATGTAATTGGTCTATTCTAAAACACCTCCCCTTAGAGGAAGCAGTAACTTACTTTAACAACAAATTCCTTGAGATCTTTGATTTGCATGCACCTGTTCGTTCAAAGAGAACAAAGGCAAAAACTGCTCCATGGCTTTCTAAAGAGTCTAAACTCAAAATTACCCTTAGAAACAAAGGATGGGCTTTATGGCATTCTTCTAAAGACCCCCAAGATCACATTAAATACAGGCAATCCAGGAACGAAACTAAAAAATCCATTTTACAAAACAAAAAACAATACTACTGGAATTTACAGACAGTAAATCAAAATAACCCTCAGAAGTTTTGGGCAGGTTTAAATAATCTACTACATCCTGGACAAACTTCAACCCCAATCTCTGCTGCTACTATTGATAAAACCCCTGAAGATGTTTCTGACAGTTTTAACCGATTCTTTACTGTGACAATTCAAGCCCTAGCTAGCCAACTACCTCCTAGCTCCCCTGGTGCTGAAAGTAGCACCCCTAGAAACCTACTCGCATTCAGCTTCCAACCAGTCACCACTTCACTTATCCGTACCTTGATCAAAAAATTAAAACCTACTACACTTTCTGCTGATCAACTCCCTGCCGAGTATCTACAAAAATCAGCTGATGCTATTGCTTACCCAGTCTTAATACTAATCAATTGAACCATAGTAGAAGCTAAAATTACCACCATCTGGAAAATATCCTGTGTAATCCCACTTCACAAAGGAGGCAGCTCTACTGAATTCTCCAATTATAGGCCAATAGCTATACTCTCTCCACTTGCAAAGATTACGGAAAAATGTATTCATAGACAACTCATGCACCACCTAATCCAGAATCACCTTATGGCAGACACTCAGCATGGCTTCCGTCCTCATCACAGCACTACTTCAGCCCTCCTAGCACTTACCAACACCATAAACCATAATCGCAACAATAATTATATATCCTCAGCCCTCTTCTTGGATCTTTCCAAGGCATTCGATATGGTTGATCACCAACTTTTAATCCACACCCTGCAAATATTCTGTCTAGATACTAGAGCCCTTCAATGGTTTTAATCCTAGCTGAATGGTCGACAGCAGGCTGTCCTCTGGCAGAACAAACTCTCTAACCTTCTACCCAACACCCTTGGAGTACCACAAGGCTCTATACTAGGGCCCTTGCTATTCTCCATCTTCATTAACGACCTTTATACTGTCATCCTAAAAGTCAGCTGTATCCAATATGCTGATGACTCTACTCTGATTTGCTCGGCCACATCTCCAATAGAGTTATGGTCAGCTACCCAGACCACCTTTAATACAATAGAAAACTGGCTTTCTGAACGTCTGATCCTAAATCCCAAAAAACTAAAATGCTGTTATTGTCACCAACACGTAGGTCTACTGCTTTCACCTTTACCATAAATTCAAATGATGGCACAATAATCTCCCCTGACCCCTCTACAAAACTATTAGGTGTCATCATAGATAATAATCTAAAATTCGACCTACATGTTAACCAAACTATCAAAACCATCAATAAAAAACTAGGGTCACTTTACAGAATAAAAGCCTTCCTAACCCCTCCAGCTAAAACTGCCATAGCTCACTCTCACCTTCTTTCAACCCTTCTATATGCATCCCCTCTACTCTCGAATTTAAACAAGACTGTCCTTAACAAACTCTCAATTTGCTACAACCACATTGCCAGGTTTGTCACTAGGCTGCCATTTAGGACACATCATTGCATCAATCTAAACCAGCTTGGGTGGCTTGAACTACCAGCCTAATCCAGTATAACCAACTGATTATGGCCTATAAAATCCTCTATAATCCGGACAATACTCCTGCACTTAAAAATATTATCACCCCCTATAACAATCCTAGACTGCTTAGATCCTCTAACAAACTACTAATTCAGGCTAGCAAAATTAATAACACAGCCGGTGACTCTCTCTTTGCAAACTCTGTAAGTAGATCCTGGAACTTTCTTCCAGCTGATATTACCTTACTTTCCACCTTAGGTCAATTTAAAACTAGACTCAAACAACATTTGTCACTTAACTGGCTATGTCACTGTATCAAGCCTGGCTAACTCTCTCGAGAATGTGTAAAAATCTGCTAACCATCTTACTGTGTAATTTAATTTAATCCTGACTTATGCTCGGGATTAACTCTAAACTGTGGAACTTGTTTAATTTGCTTACTTATGTTGTTGTTGTTGTTTATTTCGGCTAGGGGTCGCCACAGCGGAACTCCGGTCCGCTAATGTTTGGTGGTGGATTTTTACACGCCGAGTTACCAGCCCTATCGCACAACCTTCAATGAAGGCACGCCCATTCACGCATGCCTCCACACAGAAGATGCTCTAGCTGAGAATCGAACGCGACAATGTCTTGCTGTGAGGGGACAACGCTACCGCAGCACCACTACCTTGGGTAACTTGCTTACTTATGTAATCTCTGTAAATAGTCTGTTTGTAATATGTAATGCTGGTATTATGTAATGCTGTATCTGCTTACCCTTGGAGCTTTTCTCCCCGGGCCTCCGCTGAAAATGGACATGCATCCAGTTGGACTATCCCGGTCAACAAATGTAAAATAAAATAAAAATAAATATTTTTCAGAATCTGAGGGAGAGAGGCCATGGAAAGCTAAGGGGTAGGCCTAGATCCCAAGTTTTTAGACCAAAACTAAGAGGCTTAGAATAACACTTACAATTTAAATAGGCTAAAAACAACCAGTAATAAATGCAGCAGAAAAGATGCAATTGAACACTTTAGAGAACAAGTAGCTGAGAAAGCAAGATGAAGTAATACAGTAGGAGGAGAAAACACAAATACTGTAAAAGCAGCTGAAATTTATTTATTTATTCTAATATCACTGTATCTCAGGGAAAACAAAAATCCCTTTGGTACCATAATCTTAGTCTTTAAAAGCAAAACCACTAGAATCACACATTATGGTTAGTCAAGTGTATCAGTTTTAAGCTTGCTATCCATTCTGACTGTGACATAGATGGCTTGGGACTGACCAGTGAGTCTAGTGTTCAAGAAGTCAGATGGGGAGGGTAGGAGTGGTAGGGAGGTGGCAGCCAATTCACTGCACTGTTAACAGTACACAGAGGTTGATGAAGTCGCAGACAGCATGTGCACACCCACTATGTGTTCATACTCAGTTGATGTAATCAAATCCATGTTTGACAATGAGTGTAAGTCATGACGAGTGGCATTGTATCATCCTCTGCATAATCAGGCTGCTGCATAATTAAAAGGGAGTAGGATCAGGCAGAAAACCCCCTGGTGGCTGCATAGATGACAGCTCCCACGACTGTCTCTTATCTGTGACAAACAAATGGTTTGACTGCATTCCTGGAGAGAGGTTGAATATGAAGCACCAGGGAGAAAAGGATATGGATGAAAAAATTATTTTTGTTTTTAAAGTGAGCATGAAGTACCTTTTAATGGTTGAAAATGCACTGTGGTCTGGACCTTTAACATGATAGTTACCCTACTTATGAAGGGCTCAGATAATGATTAATCTTAATCTTTGCAAGTTAATATAAACTGTCAAATTTAGTAGGTCACATTAGTGGAACAGCGGATATCATTGTCACCTCACAGTAAGAAGATCCCTGGTTTGATTCTTGGATGGGGTGTTTTCTGTGTGAAGTCTGCATGTCCCTCCTGTGTTTGCATGAGTTTCCTCCCACATTAAAAAGACGTATAGTAGGTGGACTGGACACTCTAAACTGGCCATAGGTGTGACTGTGCGTGCGACTATCTAGTGTGAAAGAACTAGTGCAGCAGGGCTAGCCACCCAGTGGTGTAAACCGTGGCTCTAGATGAATGTCACTGTTGAAGTGACACCCCGACCCCGTGTGCAAACATGGGAAGAAAAGAAGTTGCAGATAGACGGACATTCAACCTTTTAACTTTTATCATTTTTTCAGTATTTGACTTCAAAACTTCACTGCAGTAGTTTTATAATTCTGTGTCATGCAGTTTTCTCTCTTTAATCAGTCAGTCAATTAATTAGTGTTTACTGTGGTGGTACCAATCACCATAGACCCATTTCAGGCTCAGCCCTAAAAAATGCCCAAGTTAAAAAAAAACACATCTAACTACATGGTGGCTATGGCTTCTGACCGTATCTCTCAATCTACAGGTATTGAAAACAAGAACAAAGGTCCTTGAAAAGTAAGTAAATTCAGTCAAAAATCTGGACCTCTATTAGAATAAAATTTGAAAAAAAAAATAGCACATAATTCTTCCTGCTTCCAGTAGGAATGTGGGATAGAATTCAGAAAAAATTTTAAAAAGCAGAGTGACAAAAGTAATGGAACATGTAAGTGCACTATCAAAGAGACTGTATAATCTGTACACTTCAATGAACTTTATTGCATAATTCTGCTATACAATGTCATTTATTTTTGCTTCTGAAAACTGGAGATGTGAGATGTGTGTCCTCTTTCTTAAAATGACTGGTGCTACTAGTATGGTGGTCATATATTATGTTTGTGTGTACTATACAGCTTTAAAAATCACATGTGATAAGGGGAATTCAGGAAATTATTTGAAGGAGTAAATCAAACCTAAAAATAGAGACATACCTCCAAAAATAGGTACATCACGTGCAGGGTAAATCAGGACTGAAAATAAGCATTCCTTCAAAACAGAGCAGTTGAGACGCCTGTTTCTGTCTCACAATGCTAATGCCTAGGTGTTGAGTCTGACTTCTGTTTAATGAATATGTTAGGGTGGATTTTCTTGTTCCACTTATCAAAACATATTGTTTGCCAGGGCAGCTACTCCATCTATCCATAAGTAATGTGTTTTCTTGTAGCCCACAATATCACAGGAACCATACAGGATCAGTTAATTAACCTATTGGCAAACAAATTTAAAAAAATCCATCTAAAAGCTGAAAAAAATACATTTTTGCACAGATATGTGAAAATGACCACTACCTATTTGTGGAACATTCTGAATACTTGTCAGTACTGTAGGCTTTGGAAGGAAATAACAAATTAATCATGACAAGCCTTTCTTTATTTCAGGTACTCAGCACTAATAAAACATGCACTCATCAGTTCACTCACACTGGGAACTTGTACTTGGGGATTCTACACTCCTAAAACTATTAAAGAATGCAACTTGTGAGTTTTGAGATATGGAACAGTGGGTGGATGACAACATTTTTTTATTTTGACTATTATGAAACTGTACTTGCAGTTTTCTGAAGGGATTTCTTTATTAGTCACCACTGTGGTACTTGTGAACATTAATTATGCTGTAACGTAGGAATGCAGACCATTTCTGCCATGGTATTAAAAAAAACTAAACAATTTGGAGAAATTAACAAAGTCAGAAACACTATATTTCTGTTTACAGTCACTGAACAGAAAGTCCATGTTTCTGATGTTATTTTGAAAGCTTCCAAAGTGTCAGACATGCTCACTTGATCATCTGCTACTGAAGGAATAAAGTCATCTTCTCTGCTTCTTCTGCCTTGGATGAGTCACAACTGGATCAGGTATTTCAAAAAATCAGTTTCCACTACTACCAGCAACATTCTCTGGTCTTCCTGGTGACTTAGCAGAAATAAAACTGAACCAGGGCAGAAGCAAGATAACCAATGAGTGATAATCACCACGTTCCAACCCTAATGAGGTTTTAAACCTCTAAAGATTGAGACTCTTCACACTAAAGAAACTTTCGGATACGGCTAGTGGGAAGCTTGACTGCTGTGTCTGTGTGTATTCTTTGTCACTCAGCAGAAATGAAACTGAACCAAGACAGAAGCAAGATAACCACTGAGCATTAATCACCAAGTTCCAATCCTACTGGTGATTTAAATGTCTAAAGATTTAGACCTCACACTGCAGAAACTTCTGGTTAGAGCTAGTGGGAAGCTTGACTGCTGTGTCAGGGTAAATAGCAGGGTACTGATATAATCAGAACTTGAAACTGAGGAATGTCCTTCATTTTCTTTATTCAAGCTGCTATTTCTCACTTGATTACAAAAGAAAAAAAAATGTGCAACATTGACACAAAAGTATGAAATCTTGACACCTCATCCCTCCTCCCTCAGTGATACTTAAAAAGTACAGTTTTGTACCTACCATAAATGTAGATGTTCGAGGATCCACATTGCTGCAGTCCTAACTATTGGGTAGTCCGCTGTCCAGTCGGCCCGAATACCAGAGTATATGGCTGACGTCGGTCAGGGCGCATTAGACTGACGTCAGTACGTCAGGGTACTAATGCGCATGACCGACGTCATATCCTCAGTCTTTTCTTGCCCCAGATATCAGAAGACCCTAAAAAGACAAGGCCCAATATACCTGCACCAGAAATATGTACAATATATACAAAAATATATACAAAAATATCAGCATATAACCTCACCTACACAGCCACCCCTAAACACAGAGGGGAAGGAGGGAGGTGGACTGCAGCAATGTGGATCCTCGAACATCTACATTTATGGTAGGTACAAAACTGTACTATGTTCTTCATTCCACATTGCTGCAGTCCTAACTATTGGGTAGAATCCCAAAGCAGAGGTAAGGGAGGCTGGCAAATCATAAAGAAGCAGGAGCTGACAACATGCCTTGCAAAATAGCTGTGGCAAAACCAGCCCTAGACTTAGAGAGGAAGGTGATAATGCTTAGAGAAAGTATGCACTGAACTCCAAGTAGCTGCCTCCAAAATATCCTTAGTTGCCACCCCTTAGAAATGCTGTTGAAGTGGCAGTAGCCCTAGTGGAATGAGGCCTAATCCCAGCTGGAATCTCCTTGCCATGATGGGAATAACAAAATGCAATGCAAAACCCAATCCACCTAGAAATAGTTTGTTTTGACACAGGCTTGCCCTGCGAACTCAAAGCAAAAGAAACAAACAACTGCTGAGACTGCCTAAAATCCTTAGTCCTGCTTAAATAATAGCAATTGCCTATGTACATCTAAAGTGTGCAAAATCTTTTCCCCTTTATTTTGGGGTCTGCATAAAAAGTAGGCAAATGAATAGTTTGGTTTAAAGCCACACTAGAAACCACCTTAGGCATAAAGGAAGGATTAGTGCGTAATGATACCCTATCCTTATGGAAAATCAAAAGGGCTCTACTGCCATAAGGGCCTGCAACTCAGACACCCTTCTTGCAGAAGTAATAGCCAACAAAAAGCGGTCTTCCATGACAAGTATTTCAATTCAGCAGTAGCCGCGGGCTCAAAAGGTTGTAGAGTAAGTTTTTCCAACACAAAATTGAGATCCCAAGCAGGAGTAGGAGCTCATTGGGGTCTTATATTCTTTGCCCCTCTAAGAAACTGCTTGAACAAAGGATGCGAAAACAATGGTGGGTCACAATCATAGTGAGCTGAAATTGCTGCAGCATGAATCTTAATGGAAGAGAAGGACAAACCTTTGTCCAATAACTCAGTAAGATATTGAAGAGCCACATTCAAATTAGGCTCAGAAATCTCCAAATTCTTTGCTGTACTCCAAATTAAAACCTCTTCCATTTTTCTGACACTTTCCTTGTACTAGGTCTTCTAGCTTCCATAATCACATTTAAAACTTGTTGAGGAAGTTGAGACCTGCTGTGTTTCAACACAGAATATGCCAGGCTGTTAGATGAAGTGAGTGAAGCTTGACATTGAGCAGATGACCGTCCTTCTGAGATAACAGATGTGGAATCAAAGGTAAAGGCCATGGAGGCTTCCTTACCAGACTCCTTAGTAGTGGGTACCAGTGTTGCGAGGCCAATCTGGAGCTATTAAAATCATCCTTGGCTTGTCTTGTCTGACCTTTAAGAGCACCTTTGGAAGAAGAGGCAGAGGTGGAAAGGCATACACATGAAGATTTTTCCAACTGAAAGAAAGAGCATCCACTTTCCAAGCTGTGTGATGAAACCCTTTGTGCAAAACTTTGGCAGCTGGTGGTTTAGTGGAGAAGCGAACAGATCTATGTCTGGAGTTCCCCATGACACTGTCAATTTCTGAAATACATGAAGATCCAGTTTCCACTCATTGGGGATCCATGATTTGTCTGCTTAACACATCTGCTAAGGAGTTCTGTGCTCCGGCAGAAACCTTGCCTGAAGAGTTAGTTGCAAGCTGGCGCAGTCTCCCATAAAATCATTGCTTGCCTGCATAGAGGATAAGAATGTGTTCCCCTTGTTTGTTGATGTACCACATGACAGTTGTGTTGTCTGTTAGAATCAACACCTGCCCTGGAAGAAGTAACTCCTTGAAAGCCATTAATGCAAACTGGACTGCTAACATCTCCTTCATGTTGATATGTAGATGCTGTAGTCTGGCAGGCCACTTGTCTTGTATCCACTTTCCATTTAGATGAGCTCCCCAAGCAATGTCCGAGGCATCTGTCGTTAAAATCTGACTCGCCTCTGGCGGGTCACAGAGAGTCCCTTGTTTAGGTGACATTCCTGAGCCCACCACAAAAATTCTTTTTGAAGGCAAGGTATTATTTGAATGACAGTGTCCAAATCCTGGCAGTGCTGTGTCCATACATTTTGAGATACCATTGCAGCTTCCTCATATGCAGTTTGGCATTGGGAAGCACCAGAATACAAGATGCCATGAACCCTAATGCTTGAAGGACTGTCCTTGCAGTCAGCACGGACTGATGAGATAGTTGATGGAAGTAAAGGGATAGACTCTTTTGTTTGTCCGGGGTTAAAAGGCCATCTGGGCTGCTGTATTCAGTCTCACACCCAGAAAGCACATGTCTTGAGAGGGTACTAGACTGGACTTTATTTCGTTCACAGAATACCCTAGGCATCTTAGCACTGCTATAACATATTCCAGATGCTGTAGAAGGTCTTCCTTTTCTTGAGCCAGAATCAGGCAGTCGTCCAAGTAAGGATAGATTTGAATTCCTTTTAGCCTGAAGTAAGCTATCACTGGAGCCAGAACCTTTGTGAATACTCTGGGCAGTAGATAAGCCAAAGGGCAATGCAGAGAACTGATAATGAGAATTTCCAGCTCGAAAGCATGATACTTCCTGCAACTTAGTCTTATAGGCACATGAAGGTAAGCTTCCTTGAGATCTAAAGTTACCATCCAGTGATCTTTGCCCAGCAGAGGTAAAAGCTGTTGTAACGTCAACATCTTGAACTTTGGAATGTCCAGATAAGTGTTGAGGATAGATAAATCCAAAATTGGTCTCCACGTGTTCCCCTTCTTTGGTACTAGGAACAGGCGAGAATAAAATCCTAGGCCCCTTTCTGATACAGGGACTGGCTGAATGGCCCCTATTTGGAGTAACAGAGAAATTTGCTTGTGAGCCTCTTTCCTTTGTGGAGGAGGAACGTCTGGCATGCCTTTGAAAGGGGCAATGTATGGAAATAAAACCTGTAACCGTGGTGAATGATATCCAACACCCATCTGTCTTGAGTGATTAAATCCCAATTTTCTTTGAAAAGAGACAGTCTTCCTCCCAAAGGAGCTGCCAGGCGAGAATCTACTGGCAGCTGAAAAGGCAGGTCATTGGGTCTGTTTACGAAAGGACTGACCCCTGCCCTCACCAGAAGTCTGAGCAGGTGAACTCCTGTTCTAGGCCTAAAGAACCTTGAGCTCTGCCCCTACCACGTCTAGACCTACCCCTAGACTGGGAATCATAAGCAGGATATGTCCATCCCTTAGTAGGCCAATTTCTACTAAACTTGGTGGCTGCACCTGCAAAAATCTTTAACAGTTTGCATAGACTTAGCTTTGTCCTCCATTTTCTTTAAAACTGCTTCCACAGGCGAACCAAACAACACATCAGACTGTAAAGGAGCATCCAAAATCCTTGTCTTAACATGCTCAGCTAAATTCTGATCCCTCAACCAGGCATGCCTGCGAAGAACAGAACTAGTGGCAGCCACCCTCGAGGAGGCCTGTACAGCATCAAAACCACATTGCAAAGAATGCTTACCCACTTGTTCAGACACATGAACTAAATCTAGCAACTCTTTACACTCAATACCTTCCAAAGCATCCACCTTAGATTTCAGTTGTGAAAGGAGATAATTTTGATATTTTAGCATGTGAAACTGACAATTCAAGCCCTCATGGCTAAAGTGGAAGAAGTATACACTTTCTTTCCCCATCTATCCAAAGCCCTTGCCTCTTTATCACTGGGAACAGGGTTTTTAACCACAGAGGCCTTAACCTCTTTAGGTCCCTGAGAAACAGTTTCGGGTCTGCCCTAGGACTCTTAAAAGATACTTATGAGCTTCAGGCACCCTATAGTACCTATCAGGTTTAACAGGAACAGGAGGCAAAGAATCAGGGTTCAGGGAAGCCTCTGCAAAAACATCTTCCACCACATTCAACACAGGAGGTATAGCTAAGGGCCTATGCTGGGGTAAAACAAGAATTCCCTAAGCCTTTTCCTGGAATCAGAGTAATCCTGGCCTTCCCATTTAAAGTGCTCCCTCATGGAATGCAGAGTCTCTGAAAATGAATCCTCAGGAGGAGAAGCTGTAGGAGTGGAATCATCCACATCAGAATCAGAATAAGGAGGATACTCCTGCAAATCTTCAGAAGTGTCAGAAGCCTCTGAACACTGTTCAAAACTATCAAACTCAGGTTCCACCCTAGGCCTCTTATCAGGAGGGGCATAGAACCTCTAATCATAGTAATCAAATCTTCTGCCATTTTAAGCATATGTTTCTTAGGCACAGAACCTGAAGTGCTAGGAGAAGCCCCACTGAAGCTAAACTTGGCCTACCTCTCAAAGAAGTTTTGGAAACAGAAGGAGGCTCTAACTCCTTGGGAAGAGAGGAAGAACAGTTACCTGAGAAGCCCCTCAGCCTGGCCTACCTCCTGAGAAGGCACATCCTGTAACAGTAAAGTCTCTGCCTGAGACTCCAAAGAAACTCCTGGCAAAACCTCTGGCTCCACTGAGCCTTCTAAAGAACCGGCGTCCGGGACTGCGGTTCATCAACCCTAGGCTTCGCTGTTTTGTCCTTGCGCTTCTTGGGCGAGCATCCGGCGGCATTTTATAATTACAGCGCTTCCCAAACACTAACCTGGCACAGTCTAACCTTCTCTTAATAGTGCGTTTGTTAAACCTAGCACAAGAGGCATCCAACAACGTCGTGCTCAGGCCCTAAACAAGGTATACACAAAGTATGGTAATCCCTATGAGGTATCTGTTTCCCACAAGAAATACAGTTATTCACTTTTTCTGACATCCGGTTAAATACTGAGGCAAGAAAAACAAAATGTTCTAGCAGCCAACTCTGATTCGGTCTGAAACTCCGACTTCAGAAAATTTCCAAACGTAAACTGCACTCGCAAAACTGCTTCTGCATCGGACCATGCGGCAAAAAGACTGAGGATATGGCGTCGGTCATGCGCATTAGTACCCTGGCGTACTGGCGTCAGTCTAATCTCTGGTATTCGGGCCGACTGGACAGCGGACTACCCAATAGTTAGGACTGCAGCAATGTGGAATGAAGAACATCTGTTCCGTAACTTCATCTTCTACAAAATATGTGTGTCCTCCGCCCCCAAAAAGGAGTGAAAGAAGATGAGGGGATATATACATGCATTCATTGAGGGCTACAGAGTGACTGTGGCAAGGCAGCGTGAAGTACACATTCCCTGGTTCCTCTGCTGCATGCCAGACGTCTCTTTCAACAGAAGGTGTTGGCAGTTCACAGTGCCAGACTGGCTACTTACAAATAAGCTGCACTCAGCCACTTAGTCTCGCCTCCTTTGCCATCTACTCCAATGCTTGGTTCACAAGTTAATCTCAAACTGTCTAGACCTCAGTCTGGGCATTATCCCTCTGGTCAACTGAGAATTTTAAACAAAATTGTGGTAAGCTAGAAAAGCATCGAGCAAAGTCTGTTTCTACGAAAGCAAAACAGGCTAATTTACTTGCTTTCATAAAGAAAATTCACACCAGTGACAGTGACTGAGTGAGTCAAACACTGCAGCAAACAAAAGTCAAGGGGAGTGATATACAAAAATTCAGTAATAATTATCTTCAGAACTACTCGGAGAGAACTTAGATTCCCAGGTTTGTATTTCTAAAACAACGGTGACAAGGCACTAAAGGAAAAGGAACAGGAAGGCAAAACTATACCAGAATGAGTTGAGACATCGTGGACTGTGGGACGATACAAAACGGCTGACCTCTTGTTACGGTTGTTGTAAATTATTAAACAACATTAACTGTTCAAGAGTTATGAAAGGCAGCAGTACTACATAGAAGATCAAAATATAGGTTCATAGGTGTGTACTAGGCTAATGGCCTTGGAGCCTTTTCAAGCCTAGCCGATAGGATTACCCTGGCATTGTGCCACCCGACTTTAGTTCCCAGTACTTCTTTCAAGTAAAGCCACTGGAGTGATCTCTGGGGTGAAGTTTCTATTTCCCATCCACACATCAAGATTTCTCTTGAAGAGGGCCAGTAAGGCGCTTCGCTTCACATGTATGGGAAGTCTATTCCATAGCATGGGCAGTCTGTGGGTTATGAACCTGTCCCTCCAGCTTGTTCTGTTGTTTGTGGTAACAAGGTTGAGGTCTCTGGAGCATGTAATGCGCAGGGATTGAGATTTCTTTAGATGTAGCATTTCTAACAGAGCTGGGTCAGACATGGCTTTGTAAGTCAAGCAGAGATTGCCTCTAAGTAGGCGATATGAGACAGAGAATAGTTGGAATTTTTTGAGTCAATCCATATAGGACAAGTGTTTAAGGCTCAAGATCCTCTTTGTGAGGTGCTTTTGCGGCCTCTCCAGTTGTTGTAGGTGTCTAGTGAGGTACATGCCAAATGGGGCATTGTACTCAATGACTGGTCTAATGAGGGAAGAATAGTGGGAGACAATGACCTCTTTCTTCCTGGATGCAAAACCCTTAGTAATGAGATGTGCCACATAGAAGGACTTTCTGACCACAGTGGCAATGTGGTGGTCAAAAGAAAGGTTACTGTCAACCTGTGTTCCCAACCTGTATTCCCAGATCTCTTATGACGCCTTCTGTGTTCAGTGGACTACCATCAATGTGGTAATTCATGGGAACTGGGTTTTTCCCAAAGGGGATGACGACACATTTCTTGGCATTGAGCTTAAGTCCATGGTTCTGCCACCAGTTATTAGTCTCAGTGAGGCCTTTCTGTAGGATGTCTACATCACTTGGGGAGTTAATTATGGCTCCCAACTTGCAATCATCTGTGAACTTTGTCAGACAGAGTCCCTTTGTGTTGGCCTGGACTTCAGAGAAGTAGATATCAAACAGGAGAGGACCAAAGACCAAACCATGTGGGACTCCACTCATGACTGGTCGACAGTCTTGACTTCTTTTATGACTGGTTGACAGCTACTTTTACACTGTGGGTTCTATCTGTGAGCCAATTTACAACCCACCTAGTGATATAGGGGTTGATGCCTAGCTTAGTGAGTTTTTCTATGATTCCTGACTGGGGAATGGTATCAAAGGCCTGACCAGATCAAAGTAGGCTGTATGAACTACCTTGCCTTGATCTATAGCTCTGGTGACTGACTCAAAGAAGTTGACCAGGTTGAGCAGGCATGAGCTACCCTTCACAAAACCAAACTTGTGTGGGATCCAGAGTTTGGAGGTTCCCTATATCTTTGCTTATTAGGTCCATGATGATGCATTCCATAGCTTTGCATATCAGACTTATCAGGCTAATGGGGCGATAGTTCCCAGGGTCTATAGTCGCTCCTCCTTTGTGAACAGGGATGACTGCAGCAGTGCGCCATTTGATATGGACAAAGCCTGAGGTGAGGCTGTGAGTGAACAGGGCACACAGTCGTACAGGGCATTAGTGTATGATTCGGCAGTCATGCAGCTGTTCTCCAATTGCATGGGTGCCTTGAAGTTAGCCACCTCTGTTTCTAGGAGCCCAAAGTTAGCTTTGGAGAAGTTTTTCATGGTAGTTACCTTTGCGGGGGGGGGTGGGAGGGATGTAGATTTCCAAGGTGATTAGTTTGTGGTTGGATCTAACCAGGGAGGAGTTGACTATTGGTATACAGCAACGGTCACCCATGTTAGTAATGACCAGGTCCAAAGATGTTGCTACCACTAGTGGGGGTAAGAATGACCTGGTCCAGAGCATTGGAATTAATGAATTCCAGGAAATGTTGGGCAAGTGTATTGGTAGATGAGTAGTTTTCCCAGTTAATGGAGGGATAGTTGAAGTTGTCCAGTATGAGAGTGTTAGGATGGATCCTAATATTCTCCAGGGTGCTTAGGAAAGTGGAGTGTGAGTCTTGGGTCATGACTGGGGACTTATAGCAGGCTACGACCTGAATTGCTGTCTTACCCAATGTTAGCTGCATCTGAAGAATCTCTGATGCGTCATGTCGGGCCCATTCTGGAGGTGTGCGCATCCTTTATGAATATGGAAACACCACCGCCTTTAGTGCTTCGGTCCAAGTTCTGGGGCCGAAAGGTATGGAATGAGTTACAGCCTGGTGGTACAGGGGTGCTATCTGCTGCCTTGAACTAGGTCTCTGTTACAGCACAAATGTCGATGTTCTCCATTTTAAGGAGTGCTTCGAGTGAGTGCATTTTGATATTAAGACTTCTAGTGTTGAGCAGTATGACCCTCATACTGCATTTCTTTGTAGCTGTTATGGTGGTAATCTGGTCTTTGGAATACCATCTAAAAAAGGCACTACAGGGGTGCCAAGAGCCTTGGCCAGTATCCGGAAGCCCAGGGGTGACAGATGCAGGCCATCTCTGGCAAAGCATCTAGGTCTGTCAATCATGTTAAAAAAAAAAAAATTTTCATCTGCTTTTACTGTACTTGTGTTTCTACCTACTTTATTTTACTTTTGCATCATCTTAAAAATACTCAATTGTATTTATTACTGCTTGGTGTAACTCATTCTAAGCCTTTTGGTTTAAACACTTGGGCTTCGGACCAGTTGTTTTGTACTGAGAGGATTTGTGGTCTGCACTGTAGTGGCAGAACAGGTAGCTTACATCCTTCTAGGTTGGGAATTGCTGATTGAGGGCTCAGTGTCTGTTATTCTAAAAGTGTATTAATTCTGGTTTAAGCACTTGGGCTTTCAGGCCAGTTATTTTACATTAAGAGGGTTCGTGGTCTGCACTCTTGTGGGAGGAGAGGCTGGACTCCGCCCTTCTGAGCTGGGAATTTCTGGTTAAAGGCTTATAGTGCATGCATATCTGAACTGCTTCTTACTGAAGTTGGTGCGCCTTGTTTGCTGTGGCATAGACTGGATTCGGGCCTGCTGGATCTAGCTTTGTTTGTGTAACTTGAGCACTAATCCAGGCATTCTCTAAAGTATTCAATTGTATTTATTACTGCTTGGTAGTAACTTGATTAAAGTGTAGCTATCATTCTAAGTCTTTTGGATTAAGCACTTGGGCTTCAGACCAGTTGTTTTACATTAGAAAGGTTTGTGGCATGCACTGTGGTGGCAGGACAGGTAGCTTTCATCCTTCTAAGTTGGGAACTGCTGATTGAGAGCCCAGTGTCTGTTATTCTTAAAGTGTATTAGTTCTGGTTTAAGCACTTGGGCTTCAGGCCAGTTATTTTACATTAAGAAGGTTCGTGGTCTGCACTCTTGGGAGAAGAGGCTGGACTCTGCCCTTCTGAGCTGGGAATTTCTGGTTAAAGGTTTATAGTGCCTGAATATTTGAATTGTATCTTACTGAAATTGGTACACCTTGTTTGCTGTAGCATAGACTAGATCCAGGCCTGCTGAATCTAGCTTTGTTTATATGCTTGTTGTTTGTTTGCTTGTTATTTCCCTGGAATGCTAATTCCACCTAATACGTTGCTTCTCAGCGCTTCTGTGGATCACCAGTGATATCTGCATTGCTTACTGTACTTATTTCCTTGTTTCACTTGAAAGAAAGTTACTGTTTGTCATTTTTGCATTTAAGTTACCTGTAACACATTGCACTTAAGTTACCTGGCACTTGCTCACTAAAGCAATTATATAAGTCAGCACTAAAAATTAAAAGCACTACACCCTCACTCCCCACTGGCCCTTGTTTTCAATTATTAAGGAATTCCCAATATTATTCTAGCATGTCCAAAGGTCAGTTGTCAATCTCCTCTCCAGTCCAGCTGGTGAATCTGGGAATCTTGAGGCAATGTTACAACTGCCTCATGTACACAGACAACCCTCTCCTCCTCCCAACAAATTCCAACACATGTGAGAGATGCAACCATATAACCAAACTGGAGGCTAAGCTCTCTCAACTCAGTACTGGCATAATCAGTCAGGAGGAGAAGAAAACCACACTCACTACAATTCCAGTCTCACACAGACCTACCACGACAGCAAACCAAACACATAATCACACAAAAACATACTCGGAGGCTCTAAATAAAGATCTGCCTAAGCAGCAGAGACCTCCAAAGCAGACACCCAAGCAACCGCTACCCCAAAACAAAACACGTGCAACACATATCTCACAAAGCCAGTGTGCCGAACAGTCACAGCCCTTAATACTAAACAACACACCTGATACACTTGTAATAGGGGACTCTATCGTCAGGCACACTGACGTCCCGCACACCAGGCTGAACAAGGAGAGGGTCACGGTGAACAGCCTGTCGGGCGCTAGGATCCGCCACATAACACAAGCACTCAGGTCACTCCAAGGCAAGTACAAATATGACTCAGTCATTGTCCGTGCTGGTGTGAATGACCTGAGACGTACCTCCCTGGACTACATGAAAAGAGACATAAAGGAGCTCTCTGAGCATGTAGCCCAGGCCGGTATGACCCTGACCTTGAGTAGCATCTTACCCTCACCAAGAATGATGCCACAATATGAAGACAAGATGATCAATTTCAACAATTGGCTTAAGTACTGGTGTCATTCAAAGGGGATCCAATGCCTGTCAGCTTGGGATGATATGCTCGACAAGCCACGATGCTTCGCTAGGGACGGCTTGCACCTGTCACCCCTGGGCTTTCGGATATTGGCAAAGGCTCTTCCTACCCCCATAGTGCCTTTTTTAGGCAAGGCTCAAAAGACCATCCCACCTCCATAGGGATCACAAGGGATAAGAAACTAAGAGTAATGCTACTCAACGCCAGAAGTCTAAACCTCAAGATGCACGCACTCAAAACTCTCCTTAGCATGGAGAACATCGATATCTGTGCAGTGACAGAAACCTGGTTCAGGGCTCCTAAGAGCACCCCAGCACTACCAGGTTATACCTCATACCATGCTTTTCAGCCCCAAAACTTGGACCGAACCATAAAAGGAGGGGGAGCATCGATATTCATCAAAGATACCCACACCTCCAGGTTGATGGCAAAGCACGAAGCATCAGAGACTATCCATGTGCAACTAACAGTGGGTAAAACTGCCTTCCAGTTTATAGCCTGCTAGAGACCACCCTCCCAAATCCAGGAACCCCACTCGTCCTTCCTGAGAATACTGGAAAATATGAAGGTCTCTCCAAACACCATTATATTGGGCGACTTCAACTACCCAAACATAGACTGGGAGCAATACTCTAGCTCCAACACCCTAGCCCAAAGGTTCCTAGAATTTATAAGCTCAAATGCTATGGAACAACTTGTTACCACTCCCACAAGAGGGGAAAACATACTGGACCTGATCATCACCAACATGGGGACTCTATGCTCCAGACCAGAAGTGTATCCCTCACTGGTAAGATCAGACCATAAACTAATCTCACTGGATATTCACATCCCGACCCCACCCCCTGCCCAGAAAACCACAGTGAAAAACTTCTCTAAAGCAAATTTCATACTCCCCAAAACCAAGGTGGAATCCTTCAAAGCCCCCGGACCTGTGGAAAATACATCCCAGACCGCAGAATCATTTATAAACGCATTCTATGAACACCTTCAGGAATGCATGGATCATGCGATCCCAAATAAAACCAAGACCCAATCCTCCAAAGGCAGACGACCTGTCTGGTGGACCCCAGCCATAAACAAACTATACAATAGAAGGAGGAAGCTACTAAATGATAGAGCAAAATCCCAAAAAGGGAAGGCATCACTGATCAGTATTAGCAAAAAACTACGGGCACTCATAAAATTGTCTAAGGCCAGCTTCGAGAGAAAAATTGCACAGGACACTAAGGATAATCACAAGGCTTTCTTTAGTTATGTTAGGAACCTGGGTGGTAATTCCCAGATATGCTCAGAATTAGTCCAAAATGACAAAAAATACACTGAACCCACAGACATTGCCAACATCCTAGCTGACAGGTTCAGCGCAAACTCCCCCCCCCCACCAACAGGGCAAATATCTATCCCACCAGAGTGCTGCCCCCCTCACATCTCAGATGCTCAGGGAAGAGCCGCCTCTCCAAAGCAAAAACACAGCATCAATGAGACCAGACGGTGTCCCGGGCTGCGTCCTACATGAACTCCAAGAAGAGCTAAACCCAAACATAAAACTACTGTTCAATCTCAGCCTTACTACAGGATATGTGCCCAAAGAGTGGCGTACAGCAACAGTGGTCCCTCTCCATAAAGGTGGTGCCTCAACAGATCCTGGAAACTATCGCCCCATAAGCCTGACTAGCATGGTCTGCAAAGCTATGGAAAAGATCATCATGGACCTCATAAATAAAGATATTGGGGACCTACAGACACTGGATCCTACCCAGTTCGGCTTTGTTAAGGGCAGATCCTGCCTCTTAAACCTGGTTGATTTCTTTGAAACAGTCACCAAGGTCATTGATGAGGGGAAGGTGGTCCACACAGCCTACCTGGACCTCGCAAAAGCCTTCGATACAATACCCCACTCTGGCATTATAGATAAGCTCACCAGCTTAAATATAAACCCCTATGTCACTAGATTGATTGCAAACTGGCTCAAGGACAGAACCCACATGTTTAGAATTGCTGGAGCCATGTCAGACTCCAAACCAGTTACAAGTGGTGTCCCACAAGGCTCAGTCCTGGGACCTCTCTTGTTCGGTATATATTTCTCGGAGGTACAGGCCAACACGGAAGGACTGTGGCTGACCAAGTTCGCAGACGACTGCAAACTGGGCGCCATAATCGACTCTCCAGCCGACACAAGCATCCTCCAAAAGGGCCTCATAGAAACAGACAAATGGTGCCAGAGCCATGGCCTCAAGCTAAATGCCAAAAAGTGTATAGTCATCCCCTTTGGCAAAAACAAAGTGCCTACAAATTACCACATAGGTGGTAATCCATTAAGTACAGAAGAAGTAATTAGGGACCTGGGGACCAAAGTTGATAGCAATCTCTCATTTGACAACCACATGGCCAGAGTGGTTAGAAAAACATTTTATATAGCCCACCTAATCATGAAGGGATTCACATCTAGATCAGGGGAGGTCATCATGCCTCTTTACTCATCCCTCATCAGACCCATAATTGAGTACAATGCCCCTTTTGGGATGTACCTTACCAGACACCTGCAGCAACTGGAAAGACCCCAAAGTACCTCAGCAAGAGGATCAAAGGGCTCAAACAGATGCCATATGCTGCCCGTTTAAAGAAACTCCAGCTCTACTCAGTGGCATACCGCCTGTTCAGAGGCGATCTGTGCCTGACGTATAAAGCCATGTCCAACCCGGAATTAATGGACATGCTGCACCTCAGAAAATCCAAATCCCATCGAGCTACGCTCGAGACTTGACCCTCAGCACTGAAATAAATAGGACATGCTGGAGGGACAGATTCATAACCCAGAGGCTCCCTTCACTCTGGAATAAAATCCCAGTCCAGGTTAGGCCGAGTCCCTCACTGACTCTCTTCAAGAGGAATCTTGATGAGTGGATGGGAGATCGTAGGTTTACCCCGGGTATCACTTCTGTGTCACTGTTAGACAGAGGCACAGTATACTAACCTCGAAAAAGGGCATAGCAAAATAAATTTAAAATGGGTGGCGAAAGCCAAACACATTCTGGCTAGGCTTATAAATGCCCTAGGGCAGATAGCCTAGTATGACCCTATGAACCTATGTCATCCCAGGCACAGAGATACTGGATCCCCTTAGAATGACACCAGAAACCTAGCCAATTGTTGAAATCAATCATTTACTGTGGTATCATTCTGGGTGATGGTAGGAGGCTGCTCAGGGCTAGGGTCATACCCGTCTGCGCTACATAATCCGAGAGCTCCTCCATGTCTCTTTTCATGTAGTCCAGGAAGGTATGTCTCAGGTTAATCACACCCACATGTACAATGACAGAGTCATATTTGTACCTGTTGTTGAGGGACCTGAGTGCTTGCGTTATGTGGCGGATCCTGGCATCTGACAGGCAGCTGACTGTTACTTTCTCCTTATTCAACCTAGTCAGTGGGACATCAGTGTGCCTCACTATCAAGTCACCTATGACTAGTGTGTTGGGCATGCTGTTTTGCCTTAGGGGCTTTGGTTGAGTGGCACACTGTGTAGGAGAGTTAATGTATGATCAAAATAATTTATTTTAGTTTCTCTACATAACTTTCCTTTACTGAACTAGCAGCAGTCAAGAAAAGTAGCTGTTAGCATGACTTTTGTTTTTTATCAACGGAGATTTTAGTTTACTAATGTGTTTTCATTTGAACTCTTTAGAAATAGCAGTGCTCGCATAAGCTATAGAAGTTGAGCCATGTGACTACTGCTAAATTTTCTCAACACGCAAACCTATTGACAATTCATTGTTCCATTCAGCTTTGCTGCACTAGACAGCATGAACAGAGAACCCAAGGCCTCCGCTGCAGAGTATCATAAAAATAATTTTTCCAAGATAAAAGAATACTGTAAGTTAATCAGATGCGGTCGCTGATATTAACTGGGATTCCATTCAACACCTCTCGCTCTCTTACTCTCCCCCCCTTTGACATCACATTCTCAACCAGAATGTAATCGAAGATATAAATAAAAAACATTTAGGACAAGGTAACTTGATATACCAAGTAACTAAAAAGCCACTTAATAAAATCTCTATCTTCTCTGTGTTCGTGTCTGACAAAAATATATTATTTTCACTGGCAGCGTTATTTCTTATTAGAAATAACCTCAACAGACTGATAAAGGAGCCCAAATAATATGTAAGATAATCCACATACTGAAATGGCTTGGATTTTATACTTCTCTAAGCAAAGACCTAGTTTGTTCTCATCTCAAAGGATAAGCATGTACAGATACATATCTAGTTAAAGTAATACATTTACCAGCACATATTTGATATTTTGACTTTTCATGGGGAATGACTTCACTCCTGAGCCTCAGGCCATGTAAATATACCTAGTCACAAAAGAAGAGCAACCAGGAAGCACTGGTCTGTGTTGCAAGCAGCTGCTAGGCAACACAAATTAAGTGTAATAGCCTAGAGCACAAAAGCAGAGATACCAGTTATGGCAGTGACAGCATGGGACAAATGCGAGCCTGGGAATCAGAGGTCTGCAGAGATACATTCTACTTTCCAAAACGTTGCTCCTCCTCTTCCTCTTTGAAGGTGGGAACCACTTCGGTGAATAAAGAAACGCATGTCCATACAATGTGCTATGTTACATACCCAGATTACAAGTTTTGTACATCCATTCTGTAATGATTCTATGACTAAACAACCAGACATAGAACACAGTCTTAGCACATATCATCCTCAAAGTGCCTACATATACAAAACAGTAAAAAGGTCCCATCCTAAATATGTAAACCAGAGATTAACTACTTTCAATATATTACTTGCATCGGCTAAGAGATATTATACCCATTGTTATAATACCCCAATCCGCATGCTACATCTTAAACGTATTGCGTATAAATATTTTTCAGCAATCAAAGACATTTACACAGCATCCATGTAGGATGGCCTGGGCAGTAGGAATGGAAGTACACTTATACAATGCCAAAGCAAATCCAGGAATGATTACTGGCTAATAAGCCACAGAGTAATGATATGCAAGCAGTAACGACAGACAAGAGTGTATGCGTTATTGTGGATATAACCCATGTTCAGGGGTGCTCTAGCGGAGGGCCTCTAAACCCCCAGGAAGGGCATTATTTCCAAAATAAGATTTACCCTGGAGGGCTGGAGGGTATTATTGCACTTAGAGAATGGGCTGTTAAATTGTTTTGTATTTGTTTCTCTTTTATTTATTACTATATTTTTTTATATTTTAATGTAAAATAATTCCTCCACTTGATGTTTCACTCTTACTACATTATATGTAATTTTTGATGCAGGAAGTATTTTACATCTATGTATTCTGTGCTATGTACTTAGCTTGTATAGTACCTGATATTTTACAGATACTCTCAGAGGTCAATCAACTTATTTGACCTCTATTGCTGTTCTTACCATACAATCAACTATAAATTATTTTTACATTGTCTATGATGACACTTCCGTTAAATTGTATTCTCTCTTGTAACGGCATTTGTTGGTTTCTTGTAATTGCATTTGTTTGTGCTCATTTCAGTTTTTGCTTTTGTATTACCTCCTTGATTTCATTATTTTCTCTCTAACTACTGTGTATAACAGCATTATATTTTACTGTCAGTTTTAATTATTTACTGTTTAAATACTCTGAAGCTTTTCTCCTCGGGTCTCCACTGAAAATGGGCCTCTGGCCCAGCTGGACCAACCTGGTTAACAAATGTCAAATAAATAAATAAAATAAAATCTAAAATCTAAGATATGTAAGTATTTTAATATCTAACACACACACACACACACACACACACACACACACACACACACACACACACACACACACATTCAGAATCAGAGATGGACAGACATACACACACACACACACACACACACACACACACACACACACACACACACATTCAGAATCAGAGATGGACAGACATACACACACACACACACACACACACACACACACACAAACAGCAATTAACAGCCATTTTGTTAAGGGAACACATCCTTAGATGTCTCCTTGTGAGAAAATGAATGGAAAAATAAACAGAATGCAAGGCATTTCAACTCCTCCAACCTCCCACCTCTCCCAAACTGTCCCTGGTTTTGCTGATTAGTGCAGTACATTTCTCTTTTGAGTAAATCACTGATGCATACAGTCAACAATGCCTGACATTAACAGTTCATACCTGTTTGCAAATCCGGTCACTGTTTCTCACTCTATATCTTACTCACACATACGCTCTCACGCATGTAAGCACTCACATACTTGCACACACAAACACAACTGCTTTCCTTTTTTACTTTATTTAGTTTTTTTTTTTAATTATTTTAGACTTGCTAAAAACAAGGTGCAAAAAAAAAGGTGGCTATTTGCTTTCAACTGTCCAAGACTCACGGCAGCTTGATATGTTGCTGTGAAGTGGAGGAACTCATTTTTGAACAGGCATTACGTGTACATTAGCAGCCTGTTCCAATCAGGGTTTAATGTACAGTTTACCTATTCTCGAATGCCCATTATAAAATAAGAATTTAAATAGTAATTTCTCATTGGATGGCAATATCACATGACTGTGCATTGTTCCACTCTTTAAAGTCATTCTGATCCTTAAGCTCAGCAGAAATAGGCAAACCAGCTCTCCTGCTACCACAATTTTATTCCAGAAAAGAAAAAATCTTCTGGGTCTAAAATTAAAAATCAAATAATAACAAAATTACAAATTAATATTTCCATGGTCTTCATATTTTTCTACATAGAAAATATCAGAATAATTAGAAAATATTCACATATTTAAGCACAGCTATTTGTTGCAACAGACAATCACCCCTGTAACATACGCTATCACTAAGAAAAGTTCTCTCACTTTTCTTTACAGTCATATTAACAAAATCATAAACTTTCACACAGTCAGTGAACTGCTGTGTATAGAAGATTGAGAAAGTACATTTTGTAACCCAAAGTATTTAGCAACATTATGATGATAATGTGCATTTCTCACAAAAGTACATCTGTGGGACAAATTCATCCTAACAGTTTTTCTCTGATTCCAAGATCTAATACTCTACTCATTACTGGATATAAAATGCAGGTCTCTACTTAATACTGGGCCCGAAGTCAGGTCCTATAATCACCATAGGGCTAAGCTATTGAAATTCCTGCCTAGTTTCCTACTTTATATCCAGTGAGGACTTCACTGAAAAAATATGTTTTTACTATATAATATACTGACTGTTATCTGTTTCAACTTGAGGATTTTAAGGCTGAAGTGCTTGCTAGTTTCCAGTTAAGAAGCAAAGACTTGCTTTTTTTATCCGTACACAGTTCACCACTATTGTGAAGTACAATTTTTGCTAATAAACTCTAAAAGTCGAACCTATTGTTGTACTAAATATAGTCTCTTTAACACTATTGAAAGTAGATTTAAATTGCTGCAATGAGGGTAGGGACCTGATGTGCAGCAGAATGGAGTTCTACGTTATTTTTTAAGCAAAAATAAGAGGTGAAAAAAATTGGCAACAAATGATTTTTAAGCGCCTAGTATCTAATGAAAAGCATTCTTTCAAGGAAAGAACCAAAAGAGTGACAATGATTGAGATGAAGAACTTTATGTAACAATAAAAATGAAAACAATCTAGTTCTAACTGTAATATATAAAATATCTGTTTTTAAGGGTCATTTGCAGGGGGACGGTGGAAGAGTATTCCCATTCCATCTAACATGAACCAACTGATATAGTAAGATTATGTCTATCTAATATCAAAGACCCCTCCTGGTTGTTCTTTGGTTGGGCAGAGTGCAGTGTAGTACCATCAAGGTGGATGGAGTCAGAAGGCAAGCCTAGGCCATGACTCAGTTGGCTCAGTCCTAGAGAAATTACTTCCTTAACGGGTTCCCACTCCCCTAGTTGTGGTCAAAACTATAATGCTCTGTGACAGTCTGAACAAAAGACCATGTTGCCAGAGCACAAATGTCTATAACTGAACCATTCTTGAAGTAACTACTGAAGGCAGTGACTCCACTAATAGCATATGGGCTTTGACCACAGCATTTGGCAATGAATGGATGGTTAGTCAGCTAGTGGCAAAATATGACATTGTTGGAAATCCACCTAGAAAGTGTCTGCTTGGTAACCATAGGAACCTCTTTTCCTTGAGCAAAGGCCACTTCCTCTTGGTTGCCAATACACGCATAGGAAATTATGTATCTTCTCCATCCTCCTCAGTTACTGTCATTGTGAAGAAAACTGGGAGGCCAATGGCATTGTTCAAGGATACCTCCAAAAATGTAATGTTTTGTTGATGGTAAACAGCATAGACATCCATGAAGTCTTTGATCAGACTGAATTAACAAGAAGTTACACAATACGACATATGGTTTCTTGTAGCTAACTCATTAGCATTTAAAGCTACAAATGCCTTATATGACAGAAACCTGCAGACCTGTGAGTGTGAATAAGGAAATACTACCTCTGAGACTACAGCATCATAGAATACGTCCCCTGTCTGAGGTACAGAAATCTTGCAGATGGTCTACAAATGCAGCAGAGTGTGGGGTATGGGGGCACAGCCCTCCATATCAAAAGATCCAAAGGTGTGAAAACCCCTGCAATATGTTTGAAAAAAGGAACTGCAAGTTTTGGAATTTGCTGTTAAATCTGTTTAAATAACAGAACATTTTTTATAGTGTTGAGACTCAGATTACTGGGTCCCCTATATCTCACTGACAGTGTACATACCATATCATGAGAATACAGACTTAAATACAACATATAACTGATTAATGCTTGAGGGCATATAACTGTAACAAACATCTTTTTGAAATAATAAACTTGGGTTGTCTGTCACCAAAATGCATGGCATTCTGTTCTCCAGTTTTGATATTTTTTTACTTGCAAGACAGTGCTGGATATTGATTTTTTAAGGATTGTGTCATAAAGCTTGACTAATCAAAAATCATTAAACATCCTTTACTTCCACACTGCTTTCCTCCCACCCTCGCTACCTTTGATCATCTTTACAGCTAAGGTAGATCACATAATAATGTCAACTGGCATATCTAAACACAAACAGCTTGACTTAACATCAATAACTGGACAAAACAATCCATCACTCCTTACTCTCATTTACCACACAGCTGGTGCATTAAATGTGAAAGTCCAAATGCCTCAGACTCCAAAATATCTATAACACAGCCACCGAATACACAGTTAGCATACAAATAAAATAAAGCAAAGTCATTCTAAGCATACAGTAGTTTACTGCATCAGTCACATTTCTGACTCACTGCCTCAGTCTTATCAAATGTCTTCTACTTATTACCTCACTTCATCCAGGTGGGCCAGGATAGCTACTCATCCACCTATCAAAAACCCAGGCAAATTATGCAAAGCCACCTTACATTTTAATTCTACCATCACTCATACACTAAACAGTTACACTCTCCAATGTGTGTTTAATCTAACCAATATAGCTCGCCGTTTTATAAAAGTCCCACAACCTTGGTCCTCCTGCAACACCACAATCTCACATTTCATGAGCTATGTTATACACCACACAACTACTACACTTATTTGCTTTCTTCTGCTCTTTAAGCAATTTCTACTGTATCCAGGTGATATTTTCCCAAAAGGTAAGTCCTTGCACTGGAGATACACTTGTCTGTACTTGAGGTGACTCATAATGAAGCTGCACCTTCCCCAGTTCCTGAAGTTCTCAGATTTAAACTTCAAAGATATCTATACCTCACATAACATCAAAACTGGCTGTCCAGGTTTAGTCCAGCTATCCATGCTATTTCCAAACATCACTAAAGCCATGTATAAAAGATTCAGAGAGCTCCACAGGGCTACATCACAACGGAGCATGTGGTATTGTATTTATCACCAAGGATACATTAACCTCCATTCCTCTTACTTACTACCTTTCCTTATCCCTCTCTGTCAACCCCCTCCTTACCTCCCTTAGAACCCATCCATCAAAATACATTGTCTTAGATTCCTGCTACATCAAAAGACATCACAGAGCATACTCTTTTTCTGGATCATTACTAATACCAACAATAAGCTAATATTTCTAGACAACTTCAGCCACGACTAATGTCACTCAAACCTTCAAACCCTCAACAAAGCTATTTTGCCTCAATCAAGTAAGTACATTTACAAGTAGAATTGACAATGTTTCTTGTATGCAACACATCCTAGCCTGGAATATTGCATTCAACTCATCTCAGTCACAAGCATACTATCCAACTTAATAAACGACAACATCACATTTTCAGTTGTAAGAAACAATCACATTCATCTTCTACTCAAAGGTGTAAACATTATTATTAACTAAACATACTCACTAAACACTTCAGTTGGTTAACTGTCATCACATCTAATCACTTAGACTAGACTACAATTACCATGTATCACTGTCTTATTGTGGGACAGTCCTGATTAGGCAGTAGGGTCCTCCAAAAAAATTTATTTTATTTTATTTTATTAATTTTTACTCTTTGTTGATTGTGTTAGTCTAACTAGGCTAGTAGCCTCTTTACAGAGGAGACCCAAGGTGGTATCCATTATAAAAAAGCATGAAATACAGCAAATATCCTGATATGTTATGAGAAAAATATTTTAATACTTTCGTCTAAGTTCATAGGAGTGTACTAGGCTAATGGCCCTGGAGCATTTACAAGTCTAGCCCATAGGATTACCCTGGCATTGTACCACCTGACCTTAGTTCCCAGTGCCTCTGTCGAGTAGAGCCACTGGAGTGATTTCCAGGGTGAATTTTCTATTTCCCATCCACTCATCAAGATTTCAATTGAAGAGGGCCAGTGAGGTGCTCTGTATAGGTTCATAGGTGAAATAATTAGTCCTGCCAAGTCTCAAACCCAGGACCCTGTACACTATAGTCAGAGCAATGTACCACTACACCATTTGAGTACTGCAGAAAACCATGTTGCTATAGCTGAAGTATATGGTACAAAGCACACAGCCAAAACTGTACATCATTGAGTCCAGAAGCATAGCTAGAATATGGCAAAGGGGTAAGCCACCCCAGGTGCAAGATTGTAGGGGGGCAGGATCGGTAGTTGCCATTGATGGGGCTTATTGCAGTACCGGGATTTAGAAATGAATACCGATACTGTAATTGCTTTCAGGATTGAAGCCATAAAGTACTGGAGTGTTTAGTGAGCTGTATTGTAACTAGCTTGGAATATTGCATTCAACTCATCTCAGTCACAATAGAATAACATATTTTGTGTATGCATCTTCTTCTTCTTTTGACTTTTCCCAGTTAGGGGTTGCCGCAGCGGATCACCTGTCCGCCCATGATTGGCAGTGGAGGGTTTTTTACAGTGTCGAGTTGCCAGCCCGGCACCCAACCTTCCACAGAAGGCACACACACTCACATCTAGGGCCAATTTGGAGAGTCCAATAATCCACCTACAGCATGTCTTTGGGATGTGGGAGGAAACCGGAGCACCCAGAGGAAACCCACGTGACCACAGGGAGGACATGCAGACTCCGCACAGAAGGCACCCCAGCTGAGGATCGAACAAGAGAGCCTCTTGCTGTGAGGCGGCAACGCAAACCGCTGCACCACCGTGGCCGCCCTGGTATTAAGACCACCTTACTTACCTTCATAAATGATATGAAGTCTGAAACTCAAATGTTCATCTGAGCAGTTCAGGGAATGGACCTAGAAGCTGGTTACCTGCTTTCTCACTGCACAGCTGAGGAACACCAGTTCTAAGAATGGACTTCTTTATTGCTCTTCAGCTTGAAGTTGAGGGGTGCAGAAAGGCACCATCCACTAGATTCAGCCAGCTACTACTCTGATTGAAACTTCATGTTAGCAATAAAATCAAACTAAGCATTTTTCATTGGTGGAGGGCTTAGTCTGTCTTGAAAACTTTCATGCTTCCGTAAGAAATGCTCTGCTTTGGGCATATGACAAGATGAAAACCCTAGACTAGACTCAGCAGCACGGTTCTTCATCTCTACCTTCTTTAACATTTTTATTTCCATGGTCCCTATTAGAATGAAAAAGATGCAGCAAAGTTCTTGCCCCTAGAATACATTGTACATTAAAAGTATGATGAAAATGTCTCCACATGGAAGGACTTCAAAAACAGCTCAGGCAACTATGGCAACCATGTAACAGACTTAAGACATTCATTATCAAAAGTTAACAAGCCTATTACATTAAGCCAAAACAGACTGCTGGAAAACAGTTCTGGCAAACTACATTTTATTATTTTATGTATTATTTTATATTTGTTGACCGGGATAGACCGAATGAATACATGTTCATTTTCAGCGGAGGCCCGGAGAGAAAAGCTCTAAACTTACAAACAGATAAAGACAAGCAAGTTACATTACATGCACAAACATATTGCATAACATACAAGATACAGTCTCACATTCTATGAAGAATACGGTTTACATTCAGAAATATATACAAATATGTGACAGTTTCTTTTATCAAACCTACAGGTGCAGCTATATACAGAATATCTGCAGAGATGTTACAGTTTCTCTTTTCAAACCTTTCAGTGTAAGAGATAAATCGGTGTGAAAAAAATTGCAGGGATATTTAAGTAGATGAGCCTTTAGTCAGGGTTAGAGCAAGGACATAACCAGTGAGTTTTAAAATCCACAAAACAATCTCCACTCTTTCCAGTAAAATGCCAAACCTTGAACGCCTCCCTGTTGGACACTCCACTATATACAGCTACAAATTTTGTTACTGATTTTCCAGTCTCTCTCAAGACAACACTCCTGTATTTGTACACGTCTCCCTTAATAAATTTTCACTGCAATTTTAAGATGCCTACAATAAATTCGTTGACATCCACAAACTACTTAACATATGTAACCAATGAACCATACAGCATAAAACTCAAAATAAGTAAAAACAAAAAACTCTGTACCAGATGCCGCAAAGGACCTATAAAAGCTATTTTACTTACTGCTGTGTTTATGCCCTTTCTTTCCACATAAACCCAGAACTTTATCAGATAGTTTGTGTGGAACGAAAGAGCTTAAACTCAACAATAAATCAAATAGCACCTTTTATAGGTCCTTTGTGGCATCTGATTTGTTTTTTTTTTTGTTTTTACTTAATATACGTACATCTTCCTTGTCATCAGACACACATACTTCCTTGAAGTGCTCTAACACAAAAGCAGATCTTTCACTGAATTAGGCCAATAAAGACTTAAAACAATTCACCACTTCTGTCTAAGGTCTTAGACAAGTGGATCCATCTTCAGTTACTACAATGAATTAACAAATATTAACTGACTGAAACACATCACAGCTTCAGGCAAAGCCATGGTATTAAGACCACCTTACTTACCTTCATAAATCACTATAAACAACAGCTCTGTCAAAAGCTTTACACTGCAGCCATTTTCTTGATTTGTCAAAAGCCTTTGACATGATCAGACTCCAGGATTCTTATCTCATCTATACAAACTACACTTGACTACCACCACCATTAACTGATTTTCCATATGTCTTACCCACCATACCCAAGTAGTTAGATGGTCAGTCCACATCTCCTCATCCCAAACAATACTCCTTGGATCCCTTATCAGTTTTCAGATCCTGCCCTCCACAAGCATTACAATCCAATACAAATAAGATATCACATAATATTATGCCCCATAATCCATTGCAAAGATCAAATCAGTACTCAGAAATGCCTCCAACATGGAACAATGTAAAATATAAGAATACATTCAAACTAAATTCTAAACAAAAATAAAATAAAGTCATGTTTTTCTGTCCAGGTCTACCCACCACCACCACCAAGCCTCCACACATTTATGGTAATGTCTTAGTCATAGGAATGCCATAATGAGACAGAAAGATGCAACATTCATCAGCCTGAGCAAGGAAAGTGTGATAATCAGCTGTCTCTCAAATGCCACGATTTGACAGGTCACAAGAGCAGCCAAGTCCCTTTGCCCAATGTATACATACATATGACATGTTGTTGTTGGCATAAGAGTGAATGCTTTGAGAGAGACATCTCTAAATTACATGAAGAGTGACATGATGGTGCTCTCCAAACACGTGACCAAGGCAGGTATGAAATAAGTCTGCAGCAGCAAGGTACTACATCCAAAAAGTCCATCACAATATTAACAAAAGCTAATAGACCACAACAACTGGTTTTGCTATTGGTGTCATTCTAAGAAGGTCCAATGTATGTCAGCCTGGAAGGAGATTATTGACAGTCCTATCTGTCCATAGACAAGTTCCAAAGACATGCATTTGGAGCATTTCTCCCCGGGCCTCTCTGAAAAAACAGATCTGTGAAAACCTAATTCGGACATTCAACACAACAAAAAAAAATAAAATAAATAAATCTGTTTTGCCAGGGATGACCTGCATCTCTTTCCTCAGGGCTTCTCCATATTATTCAAAACTTTTTCCAAATTATAGCGACACTAAATTTGACATACACTTGTCAGCATAGCAAGATGCTCTGTTCAACATGCTCCAGAAAGCACTGCAAGTACATTGATCCTTTACAGCAGTCAACCAGTATGCAGTGTTTTTCAGCATGTCTTCCAAGACAGTAATGTGGTACAGTTTAGAATCCTCTACTTGTACAGGAAGAACTAATGTTCCAGAATGGCACTGCAAATGCCTACCAGTACATTACAAAGTGTTGTTCAACATGCATCAGCCAGTACTGCAGTTCACTAATCACAACCCTTCACTAGTACAGTATGAGATGCTGTTTAACCTGCACCAGCCAGTACTGTAGTGTATTTCTCACAACCCCCTACAAGTACAAAGTGAGATATTGTTCAACACACACCACAGAGTAGTACATCACAACACCTTACCAGTACAATGTGAGATGCTGTTTAACCTGCACCAGCCAGTGCTGCAGTGCACTTATCATAACCCCCTAAAGGTACAAAGTGAGACATTGTTCAATGTGCACCAGATAGTACTACAGTACACTGATCACAACCCCCTACCAGTACAATGTGAGATGCTGTTTAACCTGCAACAGCCAGTGCTGCAGTGCACTTAGTATAACCCCCTACAGATACAAAGTGAGACATTGTTCAACATGCACCAGACGGTACTACAGTATACTGATCACAACCCCCTACCAGTACAATGTGAGATGCTGTTTGATCTGCACCAGCCAGTGCTGCAGTGCACTTATCACAACCCTCTACAAGTACAAAGTGAGATATTGTTCAACATACACCAGACAGTACTACAATACACTGATCACAACTCCATACTAGTACAGTGTGAGATACTGTTCCATCTCAACCAGGCAGTACTGCATCAATCACAAACCCCTACCAATGCAGTATGAAGTGCTTTTCCTGATACAGCAGACAGTACTGCCGATCACAACCCCTACACGCAACTGTTCAATGTGTATCAGACAGTGCTGCAGTACATCAATCACAACCTCTACAAGTAAAGTACAAAGTTTTGCTCAACATGCACAGAATCCCCTACCACTACTCACTACAGTCCGAGGAGCTGTTCACTAAACAATTTTGCAGCAGACTAATCCTAGATCCCCACCATTACAGTATGAAGTTCTGTTCAATTTCCATACAGCAACAGCAAATTACACTGTTTAAACATTCTTACCACCACATTATCACTGATTGTTTAGTAAACATCAGGCATCACTTTACTGCACTAACTTCAAACTTAAATATTAGGTGCTATTCTGAAAACCCTCAGATATCACTGTATTATGCTCTGAGGTGACCTTCCTCATCCACCACTGCTACCATAGTATCATCTGCTATTCAAATTTTTTAAATTTAATTAGCATTATTATTTAACATTTGTTTACCAGGAAAGTCCAACTGGGACAGAGCCCATTTTCACAGGAAGCTCAAGAAGAAATGCTCCAGATGCATGTCTTTGGAATTTCAAGGCTGAAAAGCAAATAACCCACTTAAAGGACTTCACTTACCATCACTTAAATCAGAAAAGGAAAGCCAGCCAAATAACATAACTTGAGAAGATGCAATGGCAGTCACAGCACATCATTCAGTCATTGTGCATTACCTGCTTGACAGCCTTCTTGCTATGCTGCTGTGATGAAGAAATAACTTTACTTGCTGGGATGGATGGAGAAGGGCAGCCAGACTGAGGGGAGGATGGCTGAGATGACAATCGTGAAGAAACTAAAAAGAAAACAATGATAAAATAAGATCATTGGGCACAAAGGAAAACAATACTATTTTTTTTTACAATTTCAGTCATAAAATACATTATCTTTGGGATTATATCTATATTTTCAATGATAGTTTGTCCAGAGGGAAAGCACACTGACAAAAATTTTCTCCTGTTCCAACAAAATATAAAAACTGTAGAAAACAAGCAATACACTATTATACTGACTTACATATTAGTATGTTTGACTATACAGAGTGACAACTGGCCTACTTATGTACAGCCTTGATGTTAACCTGTGCGCGACAGCAGTTCATGAAATCAGTTATGTACAAAAATGATAGTCTGGCTATACGTAAAATTTAAACTGATAAGAAAATGTAATAGTGTTACCCTTGACACCCAGAATGCTCACAGTGTAGAGGTGGTGTCAGATAACTGGGATAGCTTTTAAACATCATGGGCATGAGTCACAGACATGGTACACTGTGTAGTGCTAGTTCACAGCTGCAGGTAAAAAGGCAATGTGATTCATTAAAGCGGCTGTACCCCACAAGTGTGACATGTATAACTGCACCAGACCAGTTGTACTGTATCAAACAGTAAGCAAATATCCATTGTTACATATACTGTAGCCTGAACCAGGACATGAAAGGCATTATGAAGCAGTAGGTTGCACGTCATATAAACCAAGCAGGAACAATGCAATGCACATCATAGACATGTCCCAGCCATGCAGTCTCTCCATATAGTAAGTAATACTCACCAGCACTCCATGATTGCTGCTTTGCCCTTTATATATGCTTAGAGTGTACATCATGCAGAAGAGCTCAACAGCATTTATGAGCAATGTCAGACGACTGGCAGAATGAACAATAACTGTACAACATAGCAAAGAAGAAGGTGTAGTGCACTGACAGGCACATTGCAATGACATGTAAAACAGATGACTTATGCAAGCAGCTCTGAAGAAATTAAGACAGTCAAGGAATTTCTTGAATTGCTCTTTGTAGTAGCATTCACTGGCTGAAGCATGGAGACTGTAGATGCACCATAACAATGCAGAGAACACCACTGTGAACTAGACTCTGAAGGGTTCTGTATATAGATTTACAGGTTCATAGGTGTTTACTAGGGAAATGACCACAAGGGCCTTTTTAAGCCTAGCCATGCATCCCAAATATCTGACAAGTTCTGATACCCTTGATAAGTGAAAGCATGGGCCTGGAAAATAAACCATTTACAGGTTACCTGTGTCCATTAGAGACACAGGTGCCAAACCAGGGTTAAATTTCCGGTTTCACATCCAATTGTTCAAGATGCATTTGAATTGGGTTAGGCAGGAACTCTGCTTCACATGGATGGGGAGCCTGTTCCATAGATGGGGTAGTCTCTGGGATACATACCAGTCTCTCCAGTAGGTCCTATTTATATCACAGGCAAGGTTTAAGTCTTTAGAACAGGTAATTCTGGTGCTGTTTGTTTTGTGGATATGCAGAAGGTCCATCAGAGTGGGGTCTGACAATGCCCTGTATGCCAGGCACAAATCTCAAAAGCCTGTAGGAGACAGAATACAGGGACAGGGCCTTGAGGAAGTATGCAGAGGGCATTTTACTTATGCCCTGTATTCTTTTAGTGATGAACCTCTGTGGACATTCCAATTGTTGGATATGCCTGGTTAGGTACATACCAAAGGGGGCACTGTACTCAATGACAGGGCTGATGAATGCTGAATACAGTGGAACAATGACTTCCTTGGACTTAGATGGCATAGCTTTGTTTATAAGTTGCACAACATGGAATGACTTCCTCGCCACTGTGGACACGTGATGGTCAAAGGCTAGATTACTATCTATGTGTGTCCCCAAGTCCCTGACTACTGGGTCAACTCTAAGGGGTGTGAAGTCAATATGACAGTTACCAGGGATGGATGATTTCCCAAAGGATACTACTGTGCATTTCTTGGCATTTAGTTTTAGCCCATGGCTCTGACACCAGTTGTTTGCCTGTGTCAGCCCCTCCTGGAGAACATTTGTGTCAGTATGAGATTCAATGACAGCTCCTAATTTGCAATCATCTGCAAAATTAGTCAACCAGAGACCAGTGACATTGACCTTGACTTCTGAGAAGTAAATGCCAAAAAGGAGCGGTCCAAAGACTGATCCCTGAGGGACTCCACTTGTGACTGGCCTCTCTGCAGAGGTGGACTCCCCAATTCTAACTTCCTGGGTCCTGTCTGTGAGCCAGGTACTGATCAGCTGCTGCACAGGTGCTGATCATGGGCATTTGTGAGGAGTGTGATTACAAATTTAGGACATGTAATACAGTGACCTTACAAAAGTAAATGGGAAGGAATTATAACATTTCCCATTTTAACTACTGTAGAATTGTTATGCACTGTGTCACTCAACATGTCATAAAATGAGAAGATTCCTTCTTGTCCAGCATGCCTGATGCTGCTTTGAAACATTTACTCAGCAGTTCTGTTATGCCCACCTACTTATGTGTATGGTCTGCAGTTACATTGGCCACAGTACTTGTACGTTTAATGGATGGTGCTACACAGACATGCTACTTGACAGTCTTCTCAGACACACATACTCCCAACTCTAAGACTCATCTCATCTGCATACAAAATGTACTCTGAAGTAATGAGATACACAACCTGTAGTGCTATGTAACCAGGTCACACTTGGTTGTCATCCATCAGAAGTTGCTGTGCTATAGTACTGTAGCACACAGACAACCATGCTTTGCACCAAACATTGCTGCCTCTGAACCCCACTTCATCTGCCAAAGTATGTAGCACTGCTCACTACACTACACACAGGTACTGTGTATAGTGTAGTGAGAAGCCTTATGCCTTAAATTTTTCACAAGGTACAGTGAACACATACTGTGCATAGCAAGTTTGTTGTCTTTAATTAGATGAACAGCAGTCATGTGAACAATACATTTTCTACCCTGTCTTTGGTACATGAGGCTGACAAGGGTAACAATGTGCAAACTTAAGGCACTCAACACGCTATCATATTTATAACTATCTTGCCAGCTTAGCTGAGACAAGAGAACATCTGATAAATTGATTTTTAATTCACTGGATTTGCCCATCTAGGTCCCATCTCTTTTGTTCCAACAGTAAATCCAGTACAGCACCCAACATCATCCCACGGGAGTCCCTCCTACTCAGAGAGAAGTAGTCTTTCAGCAGCCGCACTTACTGCCAAAGCTGAAAGATACACAGTCAGATACCAGGTGGTCATCAACTGTACCTGGTGAGGATTTATTTTTGTTTATGCTTCTACTGTTCTTACATACAGCATGGAAATACCAGCACTACTAGCTCTTCTACACTCTCTGTGCCATATTACATCATGTTATTTTATGCAAGCTCCACTAACAACTGCATGCTGAGACCAGCCTTCTAGTTTCCACCAGAAGATTTTTCTGTGGAGGAAAATTTCCCATCCTCCTCCTATGATAAACACATATAGTCGAGGGTTTCTCAATCCTAACTCTCAGGTTCATACCTCAAGCATCTGAACATCTACTGGTACTCAGACTGCCTGCACTGTAGTGACGACTACAACCTCTACTCCAAATGAACTGGCACCTGATAGTTCTACTCAATAGCCCTATTTTGTCTTCTACACGAACAAGGAACCCATGATTAGTGTTAGATGGGGTAAAACACTGCTGATTTCTTCACTATCCCACCACATTCACAAACCACTTTGAAATGGTGTAACCTCCTTTCAAGCCATATACCTACATCTATATCTACATATGTGTGTATAGATACACACACACACACACACACACACACACACACACACACACACACACACTGGAAAAATCAAAACTTAGGATCTGGTACTACACAACACACACACACACACACACACACACACTGGAAAATCAAAATTTAGGATCTGGTACTTCACACACACACACACACACACACTGGAAAAATCTAAATTTAGGATCTGGTACTACACACACACACACACACACACACACACACACACACACACACACACACATGTACACGCACCCACACACATGCGCGCGTATACACACACAGTGGAAAAAATTAGAAGTTATGTACATACCATAACGTTCCATGTTAGTTGTCTTCTCTCGCCTTCTTTCTTGCTGGATGGGTTCGGCTCGGCACTTGCTAAGCTCGAGAACTCATTTTACCAGCTCGAGGCAAGCCTATATCCCATGATGCAAGGCGTGACTACCTCAGATCTCGTTTGGTAGCTAGAAGAAAACCCTGCCAAAAAACACTTCTTCCCCAGGAAGAAGATTACTAAATGTAGGAGAAACTAGGCCGATAGCCACTAACAATAATGACTCTTCCTACTGGGAACTCTTGGAAAGAGTGACAACACGCCCAACAAAGGAAGGTACAACCTCAAGATTAGTCCAGGCCAGGGGGAAGGAGGGAGGGACGCAAGAAAGAAGGCGAGAGAAGACAACTAACATGGAACGTTATGGTATGTACATAACTTCTAAATGTTAAGTTGTCAAACTCGCCTTCATTCTTGCTGGATGGGACCGCGTCCCTAGCACCTCAATCCTGGGTGGCTCAATGGAACAGACTCTTGAGAACTGTGGAACCAAACCTAGCCCTGTCCCTGGAGGCCAAGTCCAATTTTTAATGAGAGACAAAGGTGTGAGGAGTGGCCCAAGTGACTGCTGCACAAATGGTGTCAATAGGTAGCCTATCCTGAAAGGCTGTGGATGTGGACAGGCTCCTGGTAGAATGTGCTTTTGGTTTAGAGGACAGTTGCTTGCCTCTAAGATGATAAACATAAGAAATGATAGAAGACAGCCATCTGGATAAGGTCACTTTAGAGACTGGGAGACCTTTTCTGTTCTCTGCATAAGAAAGGAATAGTTGATCAGATTTTCTGAATTGTTTAGTTCTGTCCAAATAATATCTGAGTTGATGATGGACATCTAAGCAATGAAGTGTTTGTTCAGCTTTGTCTGAATAATTAGGGAAAAAAACTGGTAAATCAATAGATTGATTCAGATTCGTCTGGGAAGCAACTTTGGGCAAAAAAAGATGGATTAGGTCTTAAAGAAACCCTATCTTTGTGAAAAAACAAGTAAGGGGAACGGACACAGAGGGCCTGAAGTTCAGAAACCCTTCTAGCTGAAGTAACAGCCACCAAGAAAATTGTTTTCCAGGAAAGAAACTTTAAAGAGCATGTAGCAGCCGGTTCGAAGGGGGGTAGAATCAAGGATGCCAGCATTAAGTTCAAATCCCATTGCGGAGGAGGATCTCTGATTGGAGGCTTCAGGAGAAATATACCTCTGAGAAAAGCTTTGCAAAGCTTGTGGGACATTATGTTTTGATCCGCTAAACCAACATGAAAATTAGAGATTGCTGCCAGTTGGACTTTAACTGTAGAAGAAGAAGAGACCCTGCTTGAAAAATCTCTGCTAAGAAGTCCAAAACTGAATGCACTGGAGCAGTAAAGGGATCTAAGTGTTTAGACTTCACCCAGAAAGAAAAACGTTTCCACTTACTAGCATAAATCTTTCTGGTGGAGGACTTTAGAGAAGATACTATGATATTCCTAACGGGGTTAGAAATCATAGGAAGCCTGGCTAAGGAAGGAAGTGGAGCAACCAAGCAGTGAGGTTGAGAGAACGAACGGCCCGGTGCGGCTGACCCGAATGGTGGGTCAGAAGGTCTGGAACTGGGTCCAGATGCCAAGGCTGCGCCAGGAGATGACGATGCAGGGACGGAAACCAAATTTGTCGAGGCCAGTAGGGGGCAATGAGGATCAACTTGGCTCTCAATACAGTAGCTTTCTGAATAACTTGTGGTATCAGTGGAAATGGAGGAAAGGCATACAGAAGTCCCCGGGGCCAATCCTGGGTTAGAGAGTCTCTCGGGGAATGGCCTGGTAGAGGAAAGAGGGTGAAGAAGTCCGGGCATTTGCTGTTTTGGGGTGTAGCAAAAAGGTCGCAGGAAGGGAAGCCCCACTTCTGAAAAATCTCGTCCACTACCAATTGCTTGAGAGACCACTCGTGTGGCATGAGAATAGCTCTGCTCAGTCTGTCCGCTAAGAGGTTGGACCCCCCGGGGATATGCATTGCTATCAAAAACCAATGAGAGGAGATCGCCCATTGCCAAAGTCTGAGAGCTTCTCGACACAGTGGATAGGACCTGGTCCCGCCCTGCTTGTTGATGTACCAGACTACAGACATGTTGTCCGTCTGAACTGCAATAGTCCCTAAGGGAAGAAAGTCGCTGAGGGCTTGCAACGTTAAAAGCACTACTCTCATCTCCAGGACATTTATATGCAGATGGTATTCTATGGGTTGCCAAGTCCCATGGAACATCCTGCCCTGATAATGCCCCCCCCCCACCTGATCAGAGAGGCATCCGTAGTGACTGTGGCAACCGGAACTGGGGGAACAAACAGTCGGCCCTGATGGAGCAGAGGAGAAGACATCCACCAGGTTAGATGAGTCTTGCACAACTGCGTGACTAAAATCTCGTGACTCATGGGGAGCTGCTGGAATGACCACTGAGCGAACAACATCCACTGCAGAAGACGCATGTGGAAGTGGGCTAATGGCAGTAGAACAATGGCCGCAGCCATAAGACCCAGAACCTTCAGGACAAATTTGGCTCTGATCTTCTTGCTGAGTAATATGATCCGAATATACTTCTGAATGTCCAGGATTCTTTGTTTTGTGAGTCTGGCTGACATACTGACAGTGTTTAATTCTGCGCCTATAAAGGTAATAGATTGGCAAGGCGACAGAGAAGATTTTTCGAAGTTTATTGAAATCCCCAATTGTTTGCAGATTTGCAGAGTGTAGTCTCTGGCCTTGAGGAATTGATGCCTGGTGGTGGCAGAGAGGAGCCAGTCGTCTAGATACGGAAACACCTGGAATCCTTGACGTCTCAGATGAGCCGTAACCACTGCCATACATTTGGTAAACACTCTGGGAGCTGTAGTGAGGCCAAAGGGCAGGGCTCTGAATTGAAAATGACTGGACCCCAGCCGGCGGAGAAACCTTCTGGAGCGCCTGTGAATCTTTATATGATAGTACGCATCCTGAAGGTCTATTGAGCACATCCAGTTGTCCTTGCCCAAAAAGGGTAGAATGAACTGAAGCGTGACCATCCGGAACCTTGCCTTCTTGACAAACTTGTTTAGTTTGCTGAGGTCTAAAATTGGTCTCCAATCTCCCGTCCTTTTGGGGACCAAAAGAATCTTGAGTAGATGCGGATCCTACTTGGTCTGCTGGCACTATTTGGACGGCTCTTTTTGCTAGGAGCTTTGATACCTCCTGCTTTGCCAATTCCCTTAGACCAGGTGAGACGTCTGGAAGGGATTGATGAGGAACGGGATACCTCTCGAAGGGGATATTGTAGCCCTCGGATATGATCGACTGTACCCATTTGTCTTGAGAGAGGGAACGCCAGGCTATTGGGTACAGCGACAATCTTCCCCCGACTGCCTCCAAGGGTGGGCAGTCGGGCAACACCTCAGGGATGCTGGAAGGGTTTATCAGGGAGAGTCTCCCTGCTACCCTGATTCTGTGGACCCCCTCTGCCCCTAGGGCGGCGTCTATTATTACCCCCTCTGCCTCTGTGGGGTAAACTGACCACGTGTGTCCGGCGTGACTCCTTGAGATTTACGGAACCACATTTTCCCTCCCTTCTGACCCTTTGGATAGGGTCTTGAAGGGGTGGAGAAATGGACTCCTACCGCAGAAAGGGTCTTGCCGTCTTGTTCACACCTGGTCAAAGTATCCTTCACCTGAGGCCCGAACAAAGCTGAACCGTCAAAAGGGGTATTGGTGAAGGACGCCTTAAAGGGGTCTGCAAAATTACAAAGCCGCATCCAGGCCTGATGCCTAAGTGCCACTCCTGTGCCTGCGGCCCTACTCGCCCCATCGGCTGCATAAGAAATGAGCCGCATGGAGGAGTTAGTCAAAGAATTGAGGATTCCTAGCTGTGAGGCAATCTTTTCCTGAGCCCCAGTCGCCGAAGGATCCTGAACCACTTCACCTAGTTCCTTGAGAATGTCTCTCTGAAGTCTGGTAAAGTGACAAAGGTAGTTCAGAGAACGCATAGCAAAGGTCACTGAAGAAAACATCCGCTTGCCGTATCTATCCATGGTCCTAGAATCCTTATGAGCAGGATGGACAGGCACAGAAGGATCAGCAAGTTCCTTCTTGGTGGCCGCCGCCACCACCATAGCATCAACGGGGACGCCCTTAGAAAGAAACTGTTTGTCTGCAGGGGCTGTAATAAATTCGGAGGGCCTCCTAGGAACTGGTTCCACAGAATCTGGGGCTGCCCACGCCTTCCGAGCCACTACTTGCATGAATGGGTCGAAGGGCGGAGACACCCAGGAGGTGGAGGGTCGAGATCCAAAAGCCTCCAGGTATACCGACTCATCCTCGGAGGGGTCAGTGGAAGGCCAGTTCCCCCTCTGCTTAAGGAGTTCCAGGATGTCTGAAAAGGAGACATCCTCAGAGGGGGACCGTGGGGAACCCTCCGACTCATCTAAGTCGGTATCTCATGTAGTAGACTCAGGGGAGTCTGTGTGCTTCCTCTTACACGTCCTCTTACGCGGTGGTTCTGCTGCAGGATCAGGAGAAACCTCGGAAGAGGAAGTTATTCCCAATGGGGAAACCTGGGGCGATGGATCTCTGGGTCCGGGAGCAAGAGACTGGCAAGAGACATCAACAGGCACCAAAGATGGAGGAGCTAAAGGAATAGACCGTTGACCCAGCTCAGGGGCTAGGACACTCCTCATCACCTCGAAGGCTCCTCTCCCAGGGAGGCCAGAAGAATCCTGCTCTGAAGAAACAGGAATCCCCAGCCCTACCGAAAGAGAAGGCTCTGAAGCCGATGTCGGCGCCGAGCTCACCAATGCCGAAGCTGCAAGAGGGAGAGCAGGGTCGGACAAGGGTCCGATGCCACTCGCCCCCTCGGAGCCGACAAGGGAGATTCGACGACCGGATCCCTCCATAGAAGGTCTCAGGGAGGAGATCGGAGCCGAAGACGTCAGAGCCGAAATGGGAAGTATCGGCTCCGGCGTAGCCACAGTCCCCGTTCCGAGAAGCTCTGGCTCCGAACCCTGAAGGAGAGTCGGAGGAGGAAGTTCAGGGGGATGAGAAATAGCAGACGTCTGTTGAGACGGGCTATGGAGCATTTGGGCTAGTGCCTGTGACTTCAACAGTCTGCTTACCACCCTCTCTAAATCGTGGTCTGACAGCCTGGAAGATCTTGAAGATCGGCTCCGATGGCTCCGCTCCGACAAAAGAGGAGATCCCGAGCCGAATTGACTCCAGGGAAGGAGACCGGGATCTCTTCCTGGATGGAGCCATCGGAGCCGACGACCCCTCGGTTCCAGATGGAGCCGAAGACTTATCGGCTCCAATACTGGATAAAGACACGTCGGCTCCAGCCGGAGCCGACAAAGTAATGGGTATATGTGTGTCGGAGCCAGATGGCGCCGACACGATAACTTCCAAAGTGGAAAGATCTGCTCCGGCCGGAGCCAATCTCGACTCTGAAGGAGTCGGAGCCACAGCCGAAGGCTTGGAAACTGCAGCCTGGGCTTTAGATGGCTTAGATGGTTTAACCAACCCAGCCTTGGTCGGAGAACCTTCTGGCTTTAACAAGCCACGAAGAATTAATTTATTTCTTCGTTCCTGCAGGACTCTCTGGCTAAAAAAGTGACAAATGGCACAGGAGTCCTGCAGGTTTAAAGGCCCCAGGCAGTACACACAAGAAATGTGACCGTCTGTCAGAGACATTTTCTGACAGCACGAGTCACACTTCTTGAAGCCTGAGACCTTCACTTCCTTAGACATGATAATGTCCAAAAATACACAAACGCACAACAGTCACACAGTTAACCCCCCCAAAAAAACAGACAACACACAACCTGACAGGAATTAACTGAGAGGGAGGCTTAAGGCCTGAAGAGAGGAATAAATCCTAACGTAAAGGGAGGGAATTAGAAGTTATGTCCTTACCATAACGTTCCATGTGGAGTGTTCATCTCGCCTTTGTTCTTACACCTGGGTTCGGAGCCAATCCTCGGCTCCGTGTCGGCCGCTCTGCAAGCTCTGCATCGAGAAGAAGATCGAGACCAACCTAACTCCCACAATCCCCCTCTGCCTTTACCTCAGATCTAGTTTGCAAGCAAACCAGAAGTCAGAGAGAGAAACACATTCATGCCAAAAAACATAAGTGCAAGAACATCTATACATATATATATATATATATATATATATATATATATATATATATACATATATACACAACAACTGCAAAAGCAGAAGCAGGATAAACCAAACCAGGCACCAAACTGTATGTTCTTCCTGAGGGTGGGAGGGTGGGAATGTAAGAACAAAGGCGAGATGAACACTCCACATGGAACGTTATGGTAAGGACATAACTTCTAAATGTGAGAGTGTTCGATCTCGCCGTTTGTTCTTACACCTGGGTAGCGTCCCTAGCTCCATGTTCCTGAGGAACTCACGGCAGAACGTTCTTGAGCACAGTGGAACCAAAGGTTGCCCTGTCCCTACTAACCCTGTCTACCTTGTAATGAGAAATGAAAGTATGTGGTTTAGACCAAGTGGCAGCTGCACAAATAGTGTCTAATGGTAAGCGAGCTGCATGAGCCAGGGATGTAGATACTGATCTTGTAGAGTGCCCCTTGGGTTTGACAGGTAAAGTTTGTTCCGAAGTAGCATAAACAAATATAATGCAATCAGTTAGCCATTTGGAAAGGGTTCATTTAGTAACTGCTACACCTTTCCTGCTGTCTGCAAAGGCTACAAAAAGTTGATCTGATTTCCTGTGATCCTTTGTTCTATCCAGGTAAAATCTAAGTTGTCTATGAACATCCAATTTGTGTAACATATACTCCAACTTATTGGAGTGATTTCTGAAAAAGGTAGGGAGTTCAATGGATTGATTAATGTTATTAATAGAGCAAACTTTGGGGAGAAAGGATGGATTAGTGCGAAGAGATACTCTGTCAGAGTGAAAGATCAGATAAGGGTGTTTAATAGAAAGAGCCTGAAGCTCTGACACCCGCCTAGCCGATGTAATGGCCACCAAAAAGAGGGTCTTCCACGACAAATACTTCAATGGACAAGAGGAGGCTGGTTCAAACGGAGGTAACATCAATTTAGATAATAAAAGGTTCAGATTCCAAGGAGATGTAGGAGTTCTAACTGGTGGTCTAATATGGAAAGATCCTTTTAAAAAGGCCTTACAAAGTCCGTGAGCCATAATAGGGGCCCCACATTCTTCCACATGAAAGTTGGAAATGGCAGCCAATTGCACTCTTAAAGTGGCAGGAGAAGCTCCTTGGTGGAACAATTTGGTTAAAAACCCCAAGATCTTATTTAAAAGGAGCTATAACAGGGTCCAAATGCTGTGTATTTGCCCAGAAAACAAAGCGCTTCCATTTACTAGTGTAGGTCTTTGTAGTGGAAGCTTTATGAGAAGCCACTAATATATTCTGAACTGCAGGTGAAAGAAGATCAGACCTGGCTAAGTAGGGAAGCGGAGCAGCCAAGCTGCTAGTTGGAGTGACAGAAGCGAGGGGTGGGGAGCCCCTGACGAGTGGGTCAGTAGATCTGGCTCCGGGTCCAGGATCCAGGGCCCCAGAATGCGGTGTGCCAGAAGAAAGGGAAACCAGATTTGACGAGGCCAGAATGGGGCAATGAGGATAATCGTCCTTTGCAGGTTGTTGGCTTTCTGCAGAAACTTTGCAATCAGGGAAAGGGAGGAAAAGCGTACAGGAGACCCGGGGCCAATCGTGAACCAGCGCGTCCCTGGGGACTTCCCCTGGAGGGGGTAATAGGGCAAAGTAGCTCCTGCATTTGGCATTCATTGGAGACGCAAAAAGATCGCAAGAAGGCTGGCCCCACTTGCGAAAAATCTTCTCATAACTGACTGTTTGAGGGACCACTCGTGAGGCAACAGGATTGCTCTGCTCAACCTGTCGGGCTATGACGCTGGATGACCCCGGGATGTGCGTTGCAATCAGAAAGCGACCCGTGGACTCCGCCCATTGCCAGATTCTCATGGCCTCTCTGCATAGCTGATAAGACTTGGTTCCCCTTTGTTTGTTTATGTACCAGACTACGGACATGTTGTCCGTCTGAACTGCAATAGTCCCTACAGGAAGAAGGGGAGCAAAGTGTTGCAACGCTAGAAACACTGCCCTCAACTCTAGAACATTGATGTGCAGATTGTACTCTAAATTGGTCCATTCGCCTTGGACTGTCTGTCCCTGAAAGATGCCCCCCCCACCCTATCAGGGAAGCGTCCGTGGTCACCGTAGCTGTCGGTGTGGGTAGCACAAATGGTCTTCCGCTGGAAAGGTTGCAAGTCCGGAGCCACCAGGCTAGGTGTGATTTGCATGTGTTTGTGATCAGAATTTTGTGTGTCAGAGGTAGCTGTTGGAACGACCATTGTGCAAACAGTAGCCATTGTAGCACTCTCATGTGCAGTCTTCCCAATGGTATCGCAATGAGAGAAGCTGCCATGAGACCCAAAACTTTCAAAACCATTTTTGCTGGGGATTTTCTGGATGACAGAAGAAGAGATATGTGGCTTTGTAGTGAGGCTATCCTTTCTGGAGGAAGTCTTAGAATTAAATGATGCGTATCCAATTCTGCTCCTATGAATGAGATATGCTGTGATGGCTGTAGTGAAGATTTTTCGAAGTTTATGGAAATTCCGAGATGAACACAAAGCTGTAGTGTGTAATCCCTGGCCTGAATCAGTTGACGCTGGGTGGTGGCAGAAAGGAGCCAGTCGTCCAGATACGGAAACACCTGGAATCCCAGGCGTCTCAGGTGAGACGCCACCACTGCCATGCATTTGGTGAAAACCCTGGGGGCTGAGGTCAGACCAAAAGGCAGGGCTCGAAACTGAAAATGGCTGGCTCCCAGCCGGAAGCATAAGTGATCCCTGGACGCCCTGGCCATTTTGATGTGGTAGTATGCGTCCTTCAGATCTATTGAGCACATCCAGTCATCCTTCTGTAAAATGGAAGGATCGATTGAGCGTGACCATTCGGAACTTTTCTTTCTTGACGAAGGTATTGAGGTTGCTTAGGTCCAGAATCGGCCTCCAGTCCCCTGTCTTCTTTGGAACTAAAAAGAACCTTGAGTAAGTTCCGAATCCTCTTTGGTCCGCTGGGACTGGTTGGATGACTCTTTTTTTCTAGCAGCTTTGAAATTTCTATAGCTGCAGGGTCTCGCAGATGGGGCAGCACATCTGGGAGTCTTTTCTTCGGAATTGGGGACAATAGAAAGGGTATTCTGTATCCTCTGGTAACAACGCTTTTTACCCAGGTGTCTGATGTAAGATTTTGCCAGGCCTGAGGTTATAAAGCTGCGACCCGACTGCCTCCAGAGCAGGACAGTCGGGCCTCCTCTCAGGAGTGCTGGAAAGGTTTTCCAGGGGTGTATCCCTGTCACCTTGGTTTCTTGGACCCCTCTGCCGCCAGGGCGTCTTCCACCTCTGCCCCCTCCTCTGCCTCTAGAAAAGGCATCACCCTGTGTGCCTGGGAAAGATCCTTGGGGTTTTCGAAACCACATTTTTCCACCTCGTTGCCCTTTGGGGTACGGTCTGGATGGGGTGGAAAACGGACTCCGACAGCAGACAGAGTCTTTCCCTCTTGCTCACACCGGGTAAGGGTCTCCTTTACTTTGGGGCCAAAGAGAGTGGCACCATCAAATGGAGCGTTAGTAAAGGAAGACTTGAAGGCTTCCGCAAATGAACATAAGCGCATCCAGGATTGCCTGAAGAGCAATCGCTGAAGCTGCTGCCCTACCGATCCTTCTGCGTATGATATCAGCCTCATGGACAAGTTTGCAATAGACGTAAGGGTATTGAGATGTGCTGTAACATTTTCTGAAATAGCAGCATCTGTAGTACCCTGGAGGGTATCTCCCAACTCTTTGATTAGATCCCTCTGTAGCCGTGTGAAGTGGGTCAAATAGATCAGGGATCGCATAGAAAAAGCCGCTTGAACTAAAATGCGCTTCCCATACCTGTCCATAGTCCTAGAATCTCTGTTAGGCGGATGGACAGATGAGGAAGATTCAGACATCTCCTTTTTCGTGGCCGCTGCCTGCCACTAACATCCACTGGCACTTTGTCAGATAAGCCTTATCCTGAGGGCAGTAATATACTTGTTAGGCTTTCTAGGGACTGGCTCCACCATGTCAGGCGTCTCCCACGCCTTCGAGCAATCAGCCCATCAACTCATCGAAGGCGGAGTGACCCAGGAGGAGGAAGAGGCGAGCACCGAATGCCTTCAGCAAAACTGACTCATCCTCAGAAGGGGAGGGCTTGCCAATCACCTCTCTGCTTTAGGATCTCCAGGATGTCCGAAAAGAGACATCCTCTGAGGGTGACTTTGGGGACCCTTCTGACTCATCTAAGTCAGTGTCCGATGTCAATGATTCTGTGGAGAATCTGTGTGTCTCCTCTTACATCGTCCTTCACTTGCATTGGGGGTTCTGCTGCAGGATCAGGAGAAACTCTGAGGAAGAAGGAAGTTATTCCCAATGGGAAACCTGGGGCTGCATGGATCTCTGGGTCGGGGAGCAAAGAGACTGGCAAGAGACATCAACAGGCACCAAAGATGGAGGAGCTAAAGGAATAGACCGTTGACCCAGCTCAGGGCTAGGAGACACTCCTCTCATCACCTCGGCTCTCTCCCAGGGAGGCTGTGAAGAATCCTGCTCGAGAAACAGGAATCCCCGGCCCCACCCGAAAGAGAAGAGCTCCGAAGCCGAAGGGTCGAAGCCGGAGCTCACCAATGCCAAGCTCCAAGAGGGAGAGCAGAGGTGGGACAAGGAGTCCGATGCCACTTTCGCCCCCCTCCCGGATGCAAACCAAGAGAATGCGACGCACTGGGATCCCTCCATAGAAGGTCTCATGGAGGAGATCCCGGAGCCGAAGATCGTCGAGCCGAAATAGGAGAGAAGTATCGGCTCGAGGCAGTCAACCCGCTAATGGTCCCCTATTCCGAGAAGCTCTGGCTCGAACCCTGAAGGAGAGTCGGAGGAGGAAGTTCAGGATGAGAAATAGCAGACGTCTGTTGAGACGGGCTATGGAGCATTTGGGCTAAGTGCCTGGCAGAGCTTCAACAGTCTGCTTACCACCCTCTCCTAAATCGTGGTCTGAGCCTGGAAGATCTTGAAGATCGGGTTCCTCCGATGGCTCCGCCATTCGGACAAAAGAGAGAGATCCACGGAGCCGAATTCAGACTGACTCCAGGGAAGGAGACGGGATCTCTTCTGGATGGAGCCATCGGGCAGCGACGACCTCGGTTCCAGATGGAGCCGAAGACTGCCCCATCGGCTCCAATACTGGATAGACACGTCGGCTCCACGCGCGGCAAACAAGTAATGTGGTATCTGTGTAGTCGGAGCCAGGCTGGTGCCGACACAATAACTTCCAAAGTGGAAAGATCGGCTCTGCTGGAGCTTTCGATCTCGACTCCCGAAGGAGTCGGAGCCACAACCGTTTAAGGCTTGGAAACTGCAGCCCATGGAGTTTAGATGGCTTAGGATGGTTTAACCAGCCCAGCCTTTGGTCGGAGGAACCACTCTGGCTTTAACAACAGCCACAAAGAATTAATTTCTATTTCTTAACCCGTTCCTGCAGGACTCTCTGGCTAAGGAGTGACAAATGGCACAGGAGTCCTGCAGGTGTAAAAAGGCCCCAGGCAGTACACACAAAGGAAGTGTGACCGACTGTCAGAGACATTTTCTGACAGCACGAGTCACACTTCTTGAAGCCTGAGACCTTCACTTCCTTAGACATGATAATGTCCAAAAATACACAAACGCACAACAGTCACACAGTTAACCCCCCCAAAAAAACAGACAACACACAACCTGACAGGAATTAACTGAGAGGGAGGCTTAATGCCTGAAGAGAAGAATATGTCCTAACGTAAAGGGAGGGAATATAGGGTAGGAGATTATCTAATAGTATAAAATATACTCAATAGAAGAAAATATAGGAGGTAAGGGAGAAAAAACCCTGACTAATCTTTACAATATGAAGCTTTACCTGAGCTGGTAAAAAAGGAGACCTCTTCGCGAAGCGGCAAACAAGATCTGAGGTAGTCACGCCTTGCATCATGGGATATAGGGTTGCCTCGAGCTGGTAAAATGAGTTCTCGAGCTTAGCAAGTGCCAAGTCGGAGCCGAGGATCGGCTCCGAACCCATCCAGCAAGAATGAAGGCGAGTTTGACAACTTAACATCTAAATTTAGGATCTGATACTTGTGCATCACACTGGTCACAAATTATTATTAACAAACAGAAATATCAAAAGTGAACATTAGTATCTGCATTAACATGAGACATTACATGTACTACCGCACCTAAACTTCTGAAACACAGCCCTCTCCAGATGCCAAAAGAATCAATCATAAATATCTTTTTATTTACCTGCCTAGCTCTGCTGCACAATTGTTTAAGGCCCGTCCCCCCCCATCTTCTCCAATTATTTTTGCTTCTGTCTGGAACTGAATAATTTATTAAAAAATAAGAGGTATGATACTGATTTTGTAAAAATGTACCACCAGAATCGGTACATTACTGTACCGAATCTGATGGTATATTTCCACTCTTTTTTTTTGAAAAATGTGTAGATAGTCAGTGTAGGTAAGGTACACTCACAGTGGTACATCTATCAACCACTGCAACCCTACAAACAAACAAATTCTTCCAGCTCCATGCCAATTAATATAAAGCTTTACCTGAAACAGTAAAGAAAAAAAATACTTTCCTAATATGTCTCAATGACTCTGAAAAAAAAAGCTAGTAATCTCAATTCTTGCTCCATTTTGCATTCACAATACTCCACTAGGCCTACACCAATGAAGTACTAGGGTAACAAAAAAAAAAACATGCTATTAAACAAAATCAGAGAAGTGAGGATGCAAGGAATTAATTTAGCAATACATAGTCTGCTCCACAAAAGAGGCATATGCCTGCATACGGAGCAAGACTACATTTCCTAAATGCCTTGCTTCTCTAAGTTCAAAGTCTTATCCTGCCAGTGCCAAAGAAGCAGTACCATGAGGTGCTTCTTCTGCGGGATGGCAGTTGGTATTTACAGGGCAGGGTGTAGGAGTACTGACTTTGGCAGACAGCACTGCAAATTGTGGGGTCCCTTTATCCATGGGGCCCTATTACATCCAATTGACCCATTCAAGCCTAAGGTCAATTCTGTGTGTGTGTGTGTGTGTGTGTGTGTGTGTGTGTGTGTGTGTGTGTGTGTGTGTGTGTGTGTGTGTGTGTGTGTGTGTGTTGTGTATGTGTACATATACACACACACACACACACATATATATATATATATATATATATATATATATATATATATACACACCCACACACACACATAGGCTTACATTCAAAACTTGGAAAATGCATCGGTCGACTGGCATTTGGTCGAATGGCAGTTTTCAAGTCGGCAGAATATCGAACCAAAACGTATCATCTACGCTACAGTGAACGGGTAATGTAGTTTGAGTATTTGGGTTCGACATTGTGCATGGAGATTGCGGTTCAGTGAGGAACAGGGAATTAGCCCATTTCCTCACTGTAGTGCGATCTTGGAGTTGGCATATTAAATGTGCAGGGGGGTGTGGGGGGCAAATAGTAGAATTAACGTATTGTTGACTGTAGAGTGTAATGGTACTTTAATGTGCATAGCAGGAGGTGACTTGATGTGACCTCCTGCTATGTCGAATACATCGAACTATGGATGTCGATGTATTCATTTTTGCCTTGGTTACTGCTTTGAAATTCTGAATTCAGCATTTCAGGTCGACATTCTGAATGGTTGACTGAACCGGATTCGGAATTTCAATAGCCTACCATATATATATATATATATATATATATATATATATATATATATATATATATAAAAAATTATACTACGAATGACTAAAATTATACACACATATATATACATATATGTATGTGTGGGTGTATATATACACACACACACACACACATATATATATATATATATATATATATATACTACATATATATATATTTGCATGTATGTATTCATAAATATAAATATATATATAAGATACACACACACACACACACACACACACACATATATATATATATATATATATATATATATATAAAATTATACTATGAATGGCTGAAATTCAAAAGCATCAAAATGCAAATGATCATTACCAGAATTTCCAACAATTAACTTACTGAAAATACAAAACAATGAAAGCACAAAAGATTACAAAAGTAAATAGTTTTCTTTTGCAATCCATGAACCACTTTAATCCACACATAATTTGTGGAAATGTTGGCAGTGCTACAGATTTTTTTTCAGGTAAGCTGTAAGGATGTGGTTAGGATTAGGGTCAGCATTAAGGTTAGGCTTAGTATGCATTAGTAAGGATGAGGCTTCACCACAAACAATAATACACACTACATCTTTCCCTTTCCATAGCCTTTCCTTTAACCCTAATTTTAAGCACTCATGCATGCACTCCCACAACCTAATGCCAAAACTTTAGGGATAGCCACAACTTTTGGCATTAACACCTTTGACTCTTCTACTACGGATCTTCCTCCTTTTGATCTATGTGCCTTTAGACCATATGTGCACCTGACCAAAAGTGTACTCTACCAACTCTGCATGCATTTCACTCTATAGACCAAATGAGCATTCAACAAAGTAAAGGGAACCCATATATACAAATATGTACACATATAAACGCACACACACACACACACACACACACACACACACACACACACACACACACACACACACACACTCTCTAACAAGAGCTATAAACTATATTGTAATTATATGCAATAAACAAAAGATATGTACTTTATAAAAGATCCTTTCATTACAGTCCATCTGATATGACACGTGTCCTCAAAACTCATTTCAGATCAGATCCAATTAATTTAGTGCTCCGGCCTCAAGCCCTTCCTAAACTTTTCCTCCATAATGCCTTGCTCTTCCCTGAGTAACTCAGAATGAGTTTGATACCTATTTCTAAGTGCATACACACTGCCTTTGACTCAGGATGAAGATCCATAGTGTGTGTATATATATATATATATATATATATATATATATATATATTTATATATATATATATATATATATATATATATATATATATATATATAAAATGGCAGAGGAAGGAGAGTGAGCTGTATTGGATGGACTGGAATGAAAGGATCTAGCATTATGGCAAGTACATAATTTTTGTATCCTATACATTCAGTCTATCCGATCCTATGCATGGATCAGAACTCCCAGCTACTAGACTATGCCTTAGGACAGAAGACCCTTCAAGATGGAGCCCCAAAGGAGAGTCTGGTTCTGGAGGAACGGACTAATTTGTTTTACAAATGTATGAACTGAAGATTATGTGGTGGCCTGATGAATTTCATCTAAGGACAGAGCTCTGAAGAAGACTGTTGAAGCAGCAATATGTCTAGTGGAGTAAGCTTTAGGCTTGATAGGCAAGGGCTTATTTCTGGAGGTGTAAGTAAAAGAGTTACCATCTCACAACCATCTAGATAGAGAACTCTCAGAAACTTTCTCACCCAGTTTGCTGTGTGCAAAGCAAATGAATAATTGTTTATCTTTTGTGAAAGGAGCTGTTCTATGAGATAGAAGAGAAGCTACCTGGACACATCCAGTGTAAGCAAGACACATTCTACCTTGTTTTCATAATTCAGAAAGAACACTGGAAGATGTATGGGCTGTGAACAACTGGTCTCAGAAGCTACCCTCGGAATTAAGGAAGGACTGGTTCTGAGGGTAATCCTATCCTTATGAAAAACTACGCATGAGGAAACTGAAGACAGGGCATTTAGTTCTGACACCCTCCTGGCTGAAGTGACAGCTACTAACACTACAGTCTTCCATGATAAGAGATTCAATTCTGCAGAAGCAGCTGGTTCAAACTGAAGTCTGATCGATGCTTTCGAAACGAAATGCAAGTCCTAAAAAAAGAGCCAGATCCTTTATAGGAGGCCTAAAAAGAAAAACAACCTTAAGAAAGGGTTTACATAGCTTGTAAGAGGCCAAGGAGGAGTCCTGAAATCCACTGTGGAAGAGAATGGCAGCTAAATGTACTTTAAAGGAAATGAAGCTGGAACCAGCCAGAAACATGGAAGATAAGAAGAATAAAATGTCTCCCACTGATGCTGAAAGTGTCTGTGGGGGCACTGTTATAAGATTCCACCCATGTGATGAATCATTTCCGTTTACTACAATGCACTGTACATTCTGTACATGTAGAGGACTTCTGAGACGTTGTATGTATAAAACATCAGATGGAAGGGAAGAATCCTGTGCCATCACTGGAATTGAAGAAGCCAAGCAGTTTGTTTCAGGTTGGGAAGATACAGATGAGGTTCTCAGATGGGTGAGAAATTAGATCTGGAATTGGATATGGAAACAAAGTTATTCCTTTTGGCAGAGTTTTAGGAGGGGGGAAACAAATCTATCTGGGTCAGAATGGGGCAATGAGGATGACTTTTGACCTTGCACAAAATGGCTTTCTGTATGAATTTGGTCAGTAAGTAGCCCAAGAGGACAATGACTGGACAGAGCAGCCCTGGGGGTCAGTCTTTGATCTGGGAGAATGGCAAAGTAGTTACTGCATTTGGTGTTTTGTGGGGGGTTGCAAACAAATTGCAGCATGGTTCATCCCAACAACTGAATATCTCCTTTGCTTTTGTTAGATTCAGGGAACACTGACGTGAAGAATCCTGCTTAACCAGTCCGCAAGATCTCTGAACCCTCTAGGGATGTGTGTTGCATTCAGAAAATGGTGAGAAGCCATCATCCATTGCCATACACTCATGGCTTCATGCTAGGATGGGTAAGATTCGGTTCCCTCCTGCTTATTTATTTACTAGACTGCAGTTATGTTATCTGTCTGAATGTTTATCACCCCTAAAAGAAGCCAGTCCAGTAGCACCTGCAACACAAGGAGATCTGCCCTAATCTGTAGGACATTTATGTGAAGACAATTTTTTGAATCTGACCAGGAATCTAGGACCATTTTACCTTTGCAATCCCACCCTCCACCTTAGGGAGGATGTGTCCATGGTTAAAGTAGCTCTTGGAGGGAGAAACTTGGAAAGGTCTGCCTACAGCTACCAGAGGTGAATGAAGTCACCAGTTTAGATGTGTTTGGGAGGAAGAAAGACACAGAGGATCATACTTCTGTGACCACTGTGACTGGACTGGAGTAATTATTGCAGAATTCTCATAGAGTAATGGGCAAACTGCAGCATGAGGATGGATGCAGCCATTAAACCTAAGTCTCTCAAGATTAACCTTGCTGGAGGACAGTCAAAATCTAAAAGAGAATGAATTGCTCTCTTCAATTCTGTTTGTGGGTGACAGAGATCAGAGGAATCTTTGTGTCCAAAAGCAACCCAGAAAAAGTTTACAATGAGATGGGATTAGACTGGATTTTGCTAGATTTACCATGACACCCAGAGAAGCATAAAGGTGAAGAAGATAGTCCTTCGCCTGAAAAGGGGACTCAACTGGGATAATACAGCTAGGAGCCAGTTGCCTAGATATGGGAAAATTTTGAAACCCTGAATTTGTACATAAACTGCTATAACTGCTATGCATTTGCTAAACACCTTGAGGGCTGTGGTGAGACCAAAAAGTAAGACTTTGAACTGAAAAAATGACTTTCCCCCAAGTAGAGAAAAGAAATCTCCTGAACACTTTCTCTGTCTTTATGTGAAGGTAAGCATCCTGGAGATCTATAGAGCACACCCATTCATTCTGCTGAAGACATGTTAAAATAGACTACACCATGACCATTCGAAAGTGGGTCTTTTTGATGTAACCATTTAGGAGGCTTAGATCCAAAATGGGACAGAGGTCCTTTGTTTTCCTTGGAACCAAAAAGAAAGGCAAATAGATTACTCACCTATGCTAGTCTGGTGGGACCTACTGGGTGGCTCTTTTTTTGTACTAGATAAAAGAAACTCTGACGTAGCAGCCTCTGTCTGATTAGGTGGGACATCTGACAATGGGGTTTGGGAAGAAGAGGGGATTACAAAAGTGGAATTTCATAACCTCTGGATGTTATACCAGTTACCCATCTGACCCATGTGATGGCAGACCACATATGAGGGTAGAGGGATATGCATCCCTTGACTGCCTCCAAAGTGGAGGCAATCGACTGACCCTTCAGGGATTCTGAGGTTACTTATCGGGAAAAAGACCCATGGAATCCCTGTTGATGTGGACCTCCTTGACCTCTGGGCCTTTGTCCATTGAAGTGGCCTCCTCTGTCAAAAGAGGAGACAAGCTGATGGCGAGACGTATGAAAGGAGAGGGACTGAACACCCTTTTGTTTCCTACTGAAGGTGCACTGAGGTATTCTGAACTTCAATCCTACCACAGAGAGTGTCTTACTGTCCTGCTCATTCTTCTGCATCCATTCCTCCACTAATTTACCAAGCAAGGTGGGCTTAAAAGTAGCGTTTGTAAAGAATGCTTTAAAGTTGTCTGCAGAACTGCACAAATGCAGCGAAGTGTGATGCCTCAGGGCAAAGCTAGCCCCGGCTGCTTTCTGTGTTCCATCTGCCACTATATGCAGTGGGCACATGTGGACAGGTTGGTGATACTGGACATTGTGGACAGATTGACCTGAAGTTGTTTCTATGACTATGGAATAATGGAGTTTTTCAGAGTGGATAAAGCTTGTTGAGCAAGATCCCTCTGGAACCTAGTCATGTGAGAGGTGTAGTTCACGGCCCCGACAGCAAAGGTACTAGACACATACACCTGCTTCCCCGGTCTATCCATCTATTCATAACCTGAAAAATACAGTTTTGTACCTACCATAAATGTAGATGTCCGATAGATATGCAACTGCAGTCATAACATATGGGTTGTCCTGCCTCAGGCAGCCCTCGGTCGGCCGAATTCCAAAGTCTGGGTCCGGCGTCGGCTGGTGTCGCCTCCTCTCCGACGTCACAATGGCTGGAGTATAAAGGCATCGGCCGATGCCATCTTCTTCAGTGTTTCTTGCCCCAGATGCCAGGTGCCCTCTTAGGAAGGCTAAATTTGGTAAATGGATAAAAATAATCCCAAACATGCACAACAGTAATAAACAGATACACCATAGGAGATACCCCCAGCTGAAGGGAAAAGGGGTAGGGACCCAAAAAGAAGGATACAGAGGGGTAGGAGGGTTGGAAAATCTGACTGCAGTTGCATATCTATTGGACATCTACATTTATGGTAGGTACAAAACTGTACTATGTCCTTCAAGAATGCAACTGCAGTCATAACATATGGGTTGAATACCATAGCCAAGCTGGGGGTGGATGGAACTATGATAAGGATGGTGTAGCTAAAATCCCCTGCAGTACTGCCGAAGCAAAGCCTGCTCGGGATCTGGAGTATAAGGGCAGGTGGTAGTGCTTGGTAAATGTATGCACGGAGCTCCATGTAGCAGCCTCTAAAATGTCCTTTGTTGCCACTCCTCTTAGGAAAGCTGTGGAAGTGGCTATAGCTCTGGTGGAATGTGGCCTAATATTGGCTGGCACACCTTTTCCATGAAAAGAATAGCAAAATCTGATGTAATGTCCAATCCATTTTGAAATTGTTTGTTTGGAGATTGCTTTTCCTTGTACTCCAGCAGCATAGGCTACAAACAGCTGGTCAGACTTTCTAGTGGCCTTAGTTCTGTCCAAGTAGTAGCGTAGTTGTCTGTGTATGTCCAAAGTATGCAGTAGTTTTCCCCCCCTATTTTGAGGATTGGGGAAGAATGTAGGTAGATGAATAGCTTGATTTAGAGACACCCTGGAAATAACTTTAGGCATGAATGTAGGATTGGTTCTTAGAGAGACTCTATCTTGATGAAAAATGAGGAGGGGGGGCACTGCCATGAGTGTCTGTATCTCCGAAACTCTTCTTGCAGAAGTGACTGCCAATAAGAAGGCCGTCTTCCATGAAAGAAATTGCATTTCTGAGGTTGCTGCTGGCTCAAATGGAGGAAGACTTAGTTTTTCCAACACGTAGTTGAGGTCCCATGCAGGTACTGGCTGTTTTCTGGGAGGTTTGATATTCTTTATCCCTCTTAGAAACTGTCTTAGCAGAGGATGCGAAAACACTGGAGGGTCACAGTTGTATTTTGCTGAGATTGCTGAGGCATGGATCTTTATTGAGGAGTATGAGAGTCCAGTATGAAATATTTCTGCCAAGTATTCTAATATCTGAGGTATACTCAGTAATGCTGTGTCCTGACCCCTTTTGGCATTCCAGATGCAGAATCTCTTCCACTTGGCTGAATAGGTTTTTCTGGTGGAAGGTCTGCGTGCTTCCAGCAAGATCTCTTGAACAGATTTGGAAAGAGAGTTAGGTGTTGAAGTCATGGTAGCCTCCAGGCTGTCAGATGCAATGTTTTCAGGTCTTGATGTACAGCCCTGTAATTGTGTTGCGTTAGGAGCAGGGGCCATAGGGTCAGAGTCCATGGTTTGGTCCGAGTTATGGTCAATAGCAATGGGTACCAGTGTTGCCTTGGCCAGTCTGGAGCTATCAAGATGGCTGTTGGTTGTACTGCTTTGATCTTCAGTATCACCTTGGTCAGCAGAGGCAGGGGAGGGAATGCATAAATTTTTAGAGAATTCCAGCTGAAGGAGAGAGCATCCATTTTCCAAGCTAGAGGGTGGTGAGTCCTTGTGCAGAACTTTTCCAGGTGATGATTTAAGTGGGAAGCAAAAAGATCTACGTCCAGTCTTCCCCATGTCCTTGTCAGTTGAGAGAAAATGTGAGGGTGCAGCATCCATTCGTGTGGATCCCTGAAATTTCTGCTCAGATTGTCCACCAGTACATTGTCCTTGCCTTGTACAAACTGGGATTGTAAATGTATCTTCAGGCTCAGGGATTTTTCCCAGAGAAGCATTGTTAGTCTGCAGAGGGGATAAGAATGAGTGCCTCCCTGCTTGTTTATGTACCACATTACAGTGGTGTTGTCTGTCCTTATTAGCAAATGTCCTTGTTGTAGTGATTTTTCGAAAGTCTCGATGGCATGTATCACTGCCAACATCTCCTTTTGGTTTATGTGCAGATGTCTTTCCTTTGGAGTCCATAGACCTTGTATGCATCTGCCCTCCATGTACGCCCCCCCATCCATGGTCTGAGGCGTCTGTTGTAATCATTTGGCCTGCTTGAGGTCTGTTGAAAGACATGCCTTTGTTTAGTTGACTGGCTTGAGCCCACCATAGAAATTCCTTCTGCAGACATGGAATAAGTGGGATTATGTCCTCTAGGCTGTTGTTGTGTTGAGACCATAAGTTTTTTAAATACCATTGCAGCTTTCTCATATGAAGTCTTGCCAAAGGTATCAGAAGGATGCAAGATGCCATGAAACCCAGGGCCTGCAGGATTTTCCTTGCAGTCAGCTGGGAAAGCTTTGCTAGGCCTTTGAAGTACTCTGGCAAATGCTGCTGTTTTTCCTCTGTGAGGTAGGCCATTTGGGTTTCCGTGTCCAGTTTGGCTCCTAGGAATGTAATCTGTTGGGATGGTAGTAATTTTGACTTCTGAATGTTGACTGTGTATCCCAAGGCCTGCAGTAGATGCATGACATAGTCCAAATTCCCTTTTAAGGTTTGTTTGTTGTCTGCTTGTATGAGGCAGTCGTCCAACTAGGGGTATATTTGAATCCCCTGCTGTCTGCAGTGTGCCACTACTGATGCCAGGCATTTCGTGAACACTCTGGGCACAGTAGATAAGCCAAACGGCAATGCTGAGAATTGATAATGCTCTGTCCCTGCAAGAAATCTGAGGTATCTTCTGCAGCTTTGTCTGATTGGGACATGCAGGTATGCCTCCTTGAGGTCCAGAGTGACCAGCCAAGACCCCTTGCCCAGCATGGGAAGAAGTTGCTGCAACGTCAGCATTTTGAACTTTGGCACAATGAGGAAAGTGTTTAGATTTGACAAGTCCAGTATGGGTCTCCATTTGTTTTCTTTTCTTGGAACAAGGAACAGTCTTAAAAAATCCCTGGCCTTGCTCCTGAGGAGGAACCCTTTCTATTGCTTTTATACTTAATAGCTTGGAAACTTGAGTGAGTGCCTCTGCCCTTTGATGATGTGGCAGGTTTGGCATGCCTTGTCTTATTGGTAATGTGTGGAAGTGGAATCTGTAACCTTTGTCTATCAAATCCAGAATCCAATTGTCTTTGGTTAAGATATGCCAGTTTTGTGAGAATAAGGCTAATTTTCTGCCCAAAGGTGCTTCTCTTTGAACCTTTGTAGGCGGTATGAAAGTGAAGTCATTGTGATTGTCCTTGTGGTGCAGCTGAACTGTCTGCGCCACTTCTTTGATTTGGAGGTTGCCAGTGGCGGCCCCTGTAAGATCCTCAGTATTGCCCTCTACCTCGGGCACGTCTGCTTTTTCCCCTTTGAAACTTGTCAGAGCCGGGGAAGGACCAATTCTTTGAGGGCCAGTTTCTGCTGAATCTGGGTGGCTGAACCTGAAGGAAATCCTTGACTGTCTGTACTGACTTTGCTTTTTCCTCTATGGATTTCAATACATCTTGTGCAGTAGCACCAAAAAGCTTTTGTTTTTCCAAAGGTGCATCCAGTAACTTTACTTTAACATGGTCAGGCAAAGACTGATCCTTCAACCAAGCATGTCTACGTATCACAGCCCCAGTCATAGCTGCCCTACATGAAGCTTCCAGTGCATCATAACCACACTGCAGAAAATGGTTATTAACCTGCTGAGTGTTATGTATATGATCCTGCAGTGCCTCTTTATCAATAGGCTCAGGAGAGGCTAACTTTTTCTGTAAATTATCCAGGAGAAAATCTTGGTACTGAAACATGTGAAAAAGGCAGTTAAGAGACCTCATGGCTAGGGTAGTAGAGGTATATACTTTTTTACCCCATCTCCAGGGACCTTGCTTCTCTGTCAGCTGGCAGTGGGTTTTTGGCAGAGGAGGAAGCCACTCCCTTGGGGCCCTGTGAAATAGTTTCTAGATCCACAGAGTGGGCCTTAAAAAGGTGCTTGTGAGTGTCAGGGATCCTATAATATCTGTCCGGCTTGACAGGAGCGGGAGGAAGAGAATCAGGGTTGGCACTGGAGTCAGAGAAAACATCATCCAAAACATCCATAACTGGAGGGATAGCCAAAGGTCTGTGCTGGGGAAGCTTGAGGAAAGTACGAAGCCTTTCCTGGAGTCAGAGAATTCCTGACCCTGCCATTGAAAATGTTCCCTCATGGAATGCAGGACTTCCCCAAATGAGAAATCCTCTGGAGGGGAGGTAGAGGGAATTGATTCCTCAGCATCAGAGTCCTCGTAGGCCTGGAAGGGTTCTTCTTGAGTATCAGAATGCTCAGAATCCCCAGAGGCTTCATCCGAGGAGAGGTCGTCCGCCTGCTCAGTTCTAGGCCTTTTCTCTGCAGGTGGCTGAGAACCCCTGTCCGGATGAGGCTGAGACCCCCTGATAAGGGAAATAAGATCTGCAGCCAGAGACATGATCTGCTTATCAGATGAAGGGGCCTGGGCATGTTTAGGATGGGCCTTGGCCTGACTGGCGGCCTTAGCACATGCAAAGGCCTTGATGGACATGGATACAGGAGGCCTAGCAGCCCCACGTGCAGGCGTTACCTTGTCCACAGGAATGGTGTCGGGTAGATCCAGAACTTCGGTTTCCAGAGGAAAATCAACAACCGGCACCGGAGAGATCTCCGAGACCGAAGGTCGTGTTAACGCTGTGTCGTCAGCCTGGAGCGGTAGATTTACCATTTCCGAAGGGACCGGAGCGCTAGCAGAGGGTTTAGGAGAAACATCGGTACTGGACGCAGGCCGAGGATGTCAGTCCCGGTCCTTGCGTTTTTTAGCAGATTGGGTTGTCGGTTGATCCGACGGCATGATATATGCAAAAGATTCACCGAAGTCCTCGGCGAATTCTGCCCGGCGCCTGAGAGTGCGCTTATTAAAGCAGGCACAGGCAGCACAGGCCGAGACGTCGTGGTCTGGGCCCAGGCAAGGAAGGCAGAGAGAATGGAAGTCCTTATGAGGTATTTGTTTACCACAAGACAAACAATTATTAACTTTCTCAATTTGTTCTGACATCGGCTGAGGCAAGAATAAATGTTCCCCAACGGGGTACTTAGCTTTTAGATGACTTCGTACTGAAAACACAGGAGCTGACCGACCGGCACTTGCAAACTGCTTCTGCTTCGGGAACCGCGCGGCAAGAAAGACTGAAGAAGATGGCGTCGGCCGATGCCTTTATACTCCAGCCGTTGTGACGTCGGAGAGGAGGCGACACCAGCCGACGCCGGACCCAGACTTTGGAATTCGGCCGACCGAGGGCTGCCTGAGGCAGGACAACCCATATGTTATGACTGCAGTTGCATTCTTGAAGGACATCTCCTTGTTGGGTGTCTAGATAACTAAAGAGTCTTTCAACAACTCTTTTTTGGTGGCTGTCACAATTATAATCAAATCCACTGGAGGTGTTTTAGCATTTGTGGGGTTGAATTATCTTGTTCAGCTTCCTGGTGACTGACCTACATATGTCAGATTCCTGCCATGCTTTATTTACTGCTAACAATACCATTTTGTCCACCGGAGGGACCACCTAGGAAGTCGAAAAGGTTGTTCTGTATGCCTCAAACAGTACTGCTTCATCTTGGGTGGGTAGTTGACTTGACTAGGATCACCTTTCCCTCATGAGCTTCAGGATCTCTCTGAAGGTCAAATTCTTAGAAGGGGAGATGACTGGACCCTCTCTGTAATCCAAATCAGTATCTGAAGTGACAGACTCATTAGCTAAACTGATGTGCTTCCTCTTACATGCCCTCTTCTTGGGTGGCTGAGGGGATGATGCTCCTGAGTTCTCTAAGGCTTGCCGCTGCTTTAATGAAGAAGTTTTGGGGATAACAGCACAAGTCACCCAGATGGCACTTATTGAGAAGACACCTCAAAAGCGAGGGTCACAGGAAGTAACTGTGTTTGGCAGGCCCTGTGGATTTACCTTGTGAGGCAATATGATCCTCCTCAATGCTTGGAACACTGTTCCAACAATCATGGGATCTGAAGAAATCACATGTGTGGTTGGATCCAACTCCCTAAACAACCTAGTTTGGATTCCTCGGACCTGAGTGGACAACATAGAGAAGGGGCTAGGAGCCAAGGTCTCAAGGGCTGACATCTCCTCAAAACCAGAGGAGCCATCCAACTGATACCTCATCTACAAGAATGGATATGACAATAAATGAGACAGACGACTGAAATCCAAACACCTCAGGAGCTGAAGAACTCCGGATCAGTGACTCAGAATCCATATGACCAAATGGATTCAAGGAAATAGAAGATGAAGTACAGACTGGTGAAGGATCCCGGATCGGACTGAAGTGCATTAATTCAATTGGCTTTGGAGCCAATGGTGTTGCGATGACATCTCAATTTGCTTCGGTGATCCAAAACGACTTAAGAGGTACTTTGGTATGATTTAAATTACCTGGTTGATAAGAATTAAACAGGTCTGAATAAAAGCTATTCCACTCTCTTGGGAGAGTCATGAATCATAGAGGCTCTGGATCAGGAGGTGGGATATAGGCTGGTGTTGAGGCCACATTTTCTTCTAACCTGAAAGTCTTTGGTGTCAAAGCTGAACCTGGAGAGTCAGCCGTAAGTTTCTTCGACTTTGAGTCCTTAGTTTTATGGGCTTTCTCTGATGATTTTTTTTTGGCTTTAACAGGTTGCAGATACAGATGCAGGAATCCTTTGAGGATAAGTTTGTTCCTCTGGTTGGACAGAGCCCTGGGCGCAAAGGCAGCACAGATATCACAAGGAGTGTTAATATGCACCACTCCAAAATGGAACATGCATAACTCGTGAGGGTCCTAGGGGGAGATTTTACGCCCATATTTTGAACATTTGTTAAACCTTATTTTTAGTCCAAAATGAGGACAGAGAGAAGAAATTTCACTATGTCAATATACACAAACAACAACACACCATTCTGAGAAAAAATTTAAGGAGAAACTACAGACAGACAAATGAAATGGACAACAAGCTTCTCAAGGTAAGGAAACTCCAGCTTGACAATGCTTATTTTTAGAGTTTATTAAGTTTGAAAAGATACTGAAGGGTTTAATAATGTGGCGGTATCCAACAGGTTTAATTAAACATTGAATGTTACACTATGATTTGTTAGCCTTGTTTGACAAACAGGGCTGTGAGGTTTTAGAGTTGTTGATTAAGCACAACACAAAATTTATAGAAGAATTGATGGCTGAAATTCAGATGTTGGATAATCTTATCACACAGGACCTCTAGTATGACACTTTTAAATTTGACCATGCCAGAATTTGTTTGAGTATCAAACAACAGATGCAATGTTTGAAAGAGATGAAAATGAAGAAAATGGAACATAATGGACTGGAGTACTTGAATGGCACAACTTATTCAAACCCCCTTGAATCTCAAGGTTGGGGCAACAAGAAATTCTGATAACGGAATGGTCATTGAAGTCAGGAACATAACAGTGCAATTTTTATTACTGGTTCCAACAACAGTAATTGAAATGGTTCTATAAATTATAGCAATAATCAGAATAATCAGAATCGGGTTTCCTTATCGGAGGCCCCTTTGGAACCCCCTTTACCATGATGGTCGGGCAGAATAAAAGAGAGAAATCAAAATAACTAATGGCAACAACAGCAGGGATATACAGCCAATCAGGGGAACCAATGGGAATTCAACAAAAGGAATCCACCCCCTCAATTCAATCAACAATGTAAATCTCCCCCAATTACAGGAATTCAAGCAATGGGGTGCCCCCACTTTTCGATGAGAACAAAAATGATACTATTTTTAATGGGCTTGAGAAAGTAATTAATGATGAAGGTGACATTAAAGTCTATAATTTTTCCAATTTTAATGTTGGGAAAGAGATGTTGAACATGTTCTCTAAAAGGATGACATTTATCCCCACATCTACATCGAATATTGCCTCGATTCCCATTGATCTGAAGATTTTTCTATGGAAATTGAACTTTCAAATCATGTCTCAGAATCAGGAGGAATCTAACAACAAACTCAGGATACTGAGTACCTTCAACCTCCCCACATCGATCCTACAGCTATATGAAAAGGTTTGTGAGTTGGATATTATTAGGAACATCATCAAGCAGAAAAACAAAAGAATCCATTCAAATATGACTTGTGATGAAAGAGAACAACTGGAATTTAGAAATCAAAGGGTATGCATTATGAAACTGGACAAGGGGGGAGGTTTGGTAATTATGGACCAGTGTGATTATAAGAGAAGGATCTTTGATATGTTGAACGAGAATAATCATGAAGTGGCATCTAGGAATGAACTTCACAGGGCATAAAACAGCATTAGGATCCAGATTAAGGACATGTTCATCGATGGGCATATTGACATCAATGAATACAACTTTCTTAGTATTCTATCCCCTCTTCCAAAAATTCATAAGAATGTTAGAACCCCCCCAATGCGACCCATTGTTGATGGAAGAAACTCAATTACTAGTGTGTGTGCCAAGTTGTTGATCTAAAATTACATTTATTAAAAGAGGAAGTCCATATTTGCAAGGACTCTTGGGACTTTCTTAATAAAATCAGCAATTTGGAATTCAACACTGGGGATATTTTTGTAACCACTGATGTCAAGGATTTATACACTTGTCATTCCCCAGGAGCTGGGTATTCAATGGTTTACTGAATTTTTAACATCTAAAGAGATTGCCCAGGATACAATCAGCTTGCATGAGGAATTGCTGGAAATTACCTTGAAAAGTAATTACATCATGTTTGAGGGGCAAAAAAAAAAGTGGAGTAGCTACGGGCTAACCAGTGAGCTCACTGTCTGCCAGTGTAGTCATGGTGCAGTAGGAATGTAAGTTCTTCTCTGATCATCCCTTTTATCAATTGTTCAGACTTTATGTCTGTTACCTTGATGACATATTCATTATTTGGAAGGCAATGAGAAAAAGGTGGGGGACATTTTGGAATACATCAACCATACCACCACCTTCTTACCATTTACTCAGGATATTTAAACACATAAGGTTACATATTTGGATGTGCTACTTGAAAAATATTTTGTTAATAATAGATACCTTTCAAGGATACACAGAAATGCTACCTATGCTAATGATTTTCTACATTTTACAAATGCACACCCCTTTCATCAGAAAAGGGGAGTCATCAAGAGACAAATGGTAAGGGCAGCACGGATGACTACTCTGGACTTTCACTTTCAGGATGACTGCATAGTCCATAAGAACATGTTATTTAAGAAGGGGTTATCCAGATGACTTGCTTGATGACCTCATAAGAAAAGTTCAACATAACAGGGAAATTGGACATTTTACCCTGATCTTGGGTGTACAGGACTATATGGAGATATCTGTTAACCAGACTCTCTTGGGGACACGGCAACTCTAGTCCATTTATCTGTGCATTCATCACCACTTTTACAAGGGACCATGGCACACTAAGATGGATTCTTAGAAAGAATTAGACAATCATGAAGAGGATGTTCAGATCAGAGAAAGACTGGGGGATACAGAAGAGGCACTGCCTTTAATAACATCTTTGAAACACAAGCCAATTATAAGGTCACTTTGAATTCTTCTATGAGATAATGTGGGCATTGACACTTTTGTAAATATATTTATGTGGGTGAGGATTACTTTATCTGGGGAAGAAAATACCATCTAAAGGGGAAATTTACTGTGATACCATGGGGATGGTTTATTGTGGTTTATGCCAGTGCTGCCCCTGTTTTTTCAAACTAATGCATCATGTAAGCATATACGGAATTTTCCAGGACACAACTTTAGATTTGTTGTCATGCAAAAGGTGGGCAAGAACATTTGGTGAAGTCCTTGGCTAGTATTTTTGAGGAAACAAGAACTTTACTGGTAATTATATATGAATGCTTTTAACTGGCTTGTTCTATCAGCTCAATTTTGAAACTAAAAGCACTATGTAGGTAATAGGTCCCTATTTTAGACCTATGTTTAGAACCATTTTAAGGGTGTTACACAATCTATTTATTGTTTTGGATTTTTCCATACCACTGACTTCGAATTAGAGTCACAGTACAATGACTTTTAATTTTTATGCATATTATTCTACATATTCTATATATTTCTATATATTTTTAACACTCAATGCCTTTGTTTATTACTTGGACTGTTTAATTTTGTGAATTGTAGGCATTACTATTTATATGGCTTATGTTTTAAGGTTTGTTACTACTGACTGTGAATATTTTACAAAACCTGTACTTTTCTCTTTAATTGGGATAATGTTATAAGATCATGTGACGTTTTATACCTTTAACTGGGACTTTTGACTTTTATTATTTTGTCAGAAGTAGCATATTGGAAACGAAAGTGCTAACTCTAAATAAAGTGGGTTAGTTGTCCTCCTAATCGGACAAGCTTTTTTGTTTTATTTAACAATGCAGCCTATGCTGAATTGATTTCAGAAACCCTGTAAAGCCATGTCAATGGCTGCATAGAGAATGTTGTACTTACCCGAAGTAAGCCCGGGACTAGCCCTAGAAACAAACTGCTTCGGTGGCATCCCAAATTAAATAGGATATACAACAGAAGGAAAAAAAACATATGGCAAAAATCAGGAAAGGTATTTCTCATGAAGACAGAAACTCTCTCTTCAAAGTAAATAAGCAACTAAGAGGTCTAATTAGGTCAAGCAGAGCCAACTTTGTGGTTAAAATACCCTCCCATGTGAAAGGTAAACATAAGGCCTTCTACAGCTATGTCAGAAATCTGAAAGGCAGCATACAGCAATGTTCTGAACTGGTGGTTAATGGTGCCACATTAACTGAGGCTGGCGATATAGGGAATCTGTTAGCGGACAAATTCACTTACAACTTTACCCCCCCTCACCCTAACCATCTCTTAAAAAGCACCCTCAAACATAACCTCTCCAACTATATCTAGGGAACATGTACAGGCTGCACTCACCAATGCCAGGAACACAGCCTCAATGGGCCCCAGTAACATCCAGTAAAATCCCAGGATGCCTCATGAATAGTCTAAAATACGACTTATCAGGAACCCTGGAGTCATTATTTAACTGTAGTCTTAAATCAGGCTTTGTGCCACATGAATGGAGGACTGCAACAATTATACCCCTTCATAAGGGAGGACGTTCAACAGATCCTGGAATTTAATGACCCATTAGTCTGACTAGTCTTATTTACAAAGCCATGGAAAGAATTATCATGGAAATTATCAACAAGGATATAGACCTCAATATCCAGGATCCATCCCAGTTTAGCTTTGTCAAAGGAAGGTCATTCTTACTTAATCTGCTGGACTTCTTTGAAAAGATTACTAAGACAATGGATGGGGGAAAAACAATGCATACTGTCTACCTAGATCTGGCTAAAGCATTTGTTACAATACCCAGCTCGGGCAGTGTCAACAAACTTATGGAACTAGGTGTAACCCCCCCTTTATAACATATTGGACAGCTATCTGCTCACTGATAGGACCAAGTAGGTTAGAATTGTTGAGGCTACCACCACAAAGAGGCCACTCACCACTGGTGTCCACCAGTGCTCTGTGCTGGGCCCATTCCTCTTTGGCATCTACTTCTCAGATGTCAAAGCCAATGTCAAAGGCCTTTGACTGACTTAAGTTTGCAGAAGAGTACAAACTGGGAGCAGTCATTGAATCTCCTCAAGAAGACAATACCTTTCAGGAATGCCTAATACAGACAAACACCTGGTGCCAAAGCCATGGCTTAAACCTCAATACCAAGAAATGCATTATAGTACCTTTTGGGAAGTCTACTCCCTCCCCCACTGGTAACTACATAATAAAAAAAAAACACATTAAAAGTTGATTCACTAGTCAGGAATCTGGGAACTCATGTAGATAGTAACCTAGCCTTCAACCAACATGTGTCCAAGGTAGTAAGAACATCCTTCAATGTTGCTCAACATAAACATAAAAGCATGGCATCTAGGACCAGAAAGGTCATGACACCATTGTCCCTCATCAGACCTATCATAGAGTATAATGACCCCTTTGGTATGTACCTAACCAGACACATGCAGCAACTGGAAAGGTTCCTTACATAAAGAATACAGGCAGTAAACCCAGTGCCCTACACTTTTCGCCTCAAAGCCTTCTCTCTTTAATCAGTATCATACAGAGTTATGAGATGTGATCTTTGCTTGGCCTACAAGGCAACCATGGATCCGGTTTTGATGAACTTTTTACACATCCACAAACCAAACAGCATCAGAACTACTAGGTTCATAGGTAGGTACTAGGCTATCTGCCTGAGGGCATTTATAAGCCTAGCCAGAGTGTGTTGGCTTTCCCGCCCCATTAATTAATTAACTGAGCCTCTGTCAAGTACAGCCAATTAAGTGATCCCAGGGGTGTACTTTCTGTTACCCATCCACTCGTCAAGGCTTCTCTTGAAGAGTGTTAGTGAGGCGCTCTGCCTAATGTAGTTAGGAATTTTGTTCCAAAGCATGGGGAGTCTCTGTGACAGGAATCTATCCCTCCAGCATGTTCTATTTATTGTTGTGGCGAGGTTTAGCTCACTAGAGCACGTGGCTCGCAGTGACTTAGATTTCTTTAGGTGGATCATGTCCATCATTTCTGAGTTGGACATGGCTTTGTAAGTCAGGCAGAGACCATCTCTGAGTAAGCGATATGCCAATGAGTACAGCCGGAGTTTTTTTAGTCGAGCTGCATAGGCCATATGTTTGAGGCCAGTAATCCTCTTGGTGAGGTCTTTCAAGCTGTTGGAAGTGTCTTGTGAGGTACATCCCAAATGGGGCATTGTACTCTATGATGGGTCTGATGAGTGACGAGAAGAGGGACACTATAACCTCTTTATTTCTAGATGCGAACCCCTTACTAATTAGACGGGCCACATAGAAGGCTTTCCTAACTACTTTGGCAATATGATTGTCAAAAGAGAGATTACTATCTACCTGGGTCCCCAGATCTCTGATTACATCTTCTGTATTAAGGGGGCTGCCGCCTATGTGGTAATTCGTGGGTGTTTTGTTTTTTCCCAAATGGGATGACTATGCATTTTTTGGCATTTAGCTTGAGGCCATGACTTTGACACCAGGTGTCTGTCTCAGTAAGGCCTTTTTGGAGGATGTCTGTGTCAGCCGGAGAGTCAGTTATGGCTCCCAGTTTGCAGTCATCGGCGTACTTGGTTAGCTATAGTTCTCCTGTGTTTGCCTGTACTTCTGAGAAATATATGGCGAACAGTAGGGGTCCCAGAACTGAGCCTTGCAGGACACCACTTGTGACTGGTTTAGAGTCAGACCTGGAGCCCGCTATTCTTACCGTATGAGTTCTGTCTGTAAGCCAGTTGGCAACCCATCTTATGACGTAGGGGTTTATGTTCAGGCTGGTGAGTTTTTCTATAATACCCGAGTGAGGAATGGTATCGATCGCCTTGGCGAGATCAAAGTAGACTGTGTGAACCACCTTTCCCTCGTCTATAGCCTTGGTAACTGTCTCGAAAAAGTCAACCAGGTTTAGTAGGCATGATCTGCCCTTAACAAAGCCGAACTGGGTCGGGTCAAGTGTTTGGAGGTTCCCATTGTCTTTGTTAATGAGTTCCATGATGATGCGCTCCATAGCCTTGCAGACCAGGCTAGTCAGGCTTATGGGGTGATAGTTACCAGGGTCAGTTGTGGCTCCTCCTTTGTGGAGCGGAATAACCATTGCTGTGCACCATTCTATGGGCACGTAGCCTGTGGAGAGGCTGAGGTTGAACAGTGTGTTTAGGTGGGGGGTTAGTTCATTCTGTAGTTCGTGCAAGACGCAGCCTGAGACCATCTAGCCCCATTGATGCTGTGTTTTTGGATTTTGAAAGGGCTGTTTTCACCTGTGCCTCTGTGATTTCCGGGACACTACACTTTTCCGGTATTGTTGTGGGCCCTTTTGAAGGTGAGAGGGAGGTGAAGTTTGCACTGAATCTATCTGCCAGTATGTTGGCAATATCAGCAGGTTCAGTATATTTTGTGCTATTTTGCACTATCTCAGAACATATCTGCGAGTTGCCACTGGGTGTCATGAAGTTTGCCACTTCTGTCTTAAGAAGCGTGAAGTTGGCTTTGGAGAATTTATTTATGGTGGTTTCCCTAATGGGGGGTGGGGGAGGGATGTGGATGTCTAGGGTGATTAGCTTGTGGTCGGATCTGACCAACGAGGAATTGACCTCTGGTGTGGAGCACCGGTTGTCCATGTTGGTAATAACCAGGTCTAGGATATTGCTACCCCTGGTGGGGGTGTGGATAAGTTGATCCAAGGCATTGGAATTTATGAATTCCAGAAAACGTTGAGCACAAGAGTTGGTACATGAGTAGTTTTCCCAGTTAATGGTGGGTTAGTTGAAATCGCCCATTATTAGGGTGTTAGGTTGTACCCTAATATTTTCCAGTGTATCAAGAAATGAGGTGTGGGAATCTTGGGGCATGGTACGGGATCTGTAGCAAGCCACAATTTGGATTGTGGTCTTGCCCAGAATTAGTTGCACTTAGATAATCTTGGATGCATTATGCTGAGCAACTAGCCTGGAGGTGTGGATATCCTTAATGAATATGGACACGCCTCCGCCTTTAGTGTTTCGGTCCAGGTTAGGTGGCCAAAAGGTGTGGTATGAATTATAGCCTGGTAATGCAGGGGTACTCTCTGGAGCCTTGAACCAGGTCTCTGTCACTGCACAGATGTCGATATTCTCCATTTTAAGGAGTGCCTCGAGTGAGTGCATTTTGAGATTTAGATTTCTAGCATTGAGAAGCAATACCCTCAGATTTTACTTGCTTGTACCTGTTACGGTGGTGAATTTGTCATTTGAACCTTGCCTAAAAAGGCACTGTAGTGGTGGCTAGAGCCTTAGTCAGTATCCAGGATCCCAGGGGCGACAGGTGCAGGCCATCTCTGGCAAAGCATCGTGGTTTGTCGATCATATCATCCCAGGCAGACAGATACTGGATCCCCTTAGAATGACACCAGAAGCTTAGCCAATTGTTAAAGTTAATCATTTTGTCCTTGTACTGTGGTATAATTCTGGGGGATGGCAGGATGCTACTCAGGGCTAGGGTCATACCTGCCTGGGCTACAAGATCAGACAGCTCCTCCATGTCTCTTTTCATGTAGTCCAGGGAGGTACGTCACAGGTCATTCACACCAACATGGACAATGACAGAGTCATATTTTTACTTGTTGTAGAGAGTCCTGAGTGCATCCATTATGTGGCGGATCCTGGCACCCTACAGGCAGCTGACAGTAACTTTCTCCTTGTTTAGCCTGGTGAGTGGAACATCAGTGTGCCTGAGTATAGAGCCACCTATGACTAGAGTGTTGGGTACGTTGTTATGCCTTATGGGCTGTGGTTGAGTGGCACACTGAGTTTTTGGGCTATGTGTCATTTGGGTTGTGTTGGGGGTGGAGGTTGCTTGTGTTTCTGCTTTGGCGGTCCCTGTTGCTTGGGCAGGTTTTTACTTAGAGCCTCCGCAAACGTAGGTGTGTGTTTTGTGTTTCTATGTGTGTGTTTTGGTGGTGTAGGTTTTGAGGGACTATGTGATGAGTGTGGTATGGTGCAAGTGTTTACCTTCTCCCCTTGACTGTCTAGTCCAGTCTTGGGTGAAGAGAGCTTTGCTTCCAGTTTGGCTATATAAGTGCATCTCTCACAGGTTGTAGTGTTGGGTGGTAGGAGGAGAGGGTTGTCTGTGTACATGAGCAATTGCTGCATTGCCCCAAATGCCCAGATTCATCAGATAGGCAGGAATAAATACCGGGAGCTGGCCCTTACACATGCCTGGATAGATGCTTATTTGTTAAGTACTAGAAACTGTTTTCCTCTACACAAGAGAGGAAAGTTGAGTGCTGTAGTAATGTGTAGCTTATTTGGTGCTTACAACGAGTTCTGAACAAGTGCTGAGCTCAAAGAAACAGACTTGAGTGCTGAAACTAAAAAACTGGCTAGTTCTACAAAACAAAATTAAACTAGAAGGCTTCCTTCCACCACAGAAAGGTTTGGGGGCTCAGAAGCCCACAAACAGTCCTGGGCACAGCAAATCTGTATCCAGACTAGACTACCCACAGGAAAGGCAAGAAACAAGCTTAGAATTTTTTTTTTAAATGCAAAGAGAGAAAGGAGGAGGAGCAGAAACTAAGTGGATTGGCCTTCTCAAATGTTCTCCCTGTATTAGGTAGAATGAGATAATAACACTAGACTGGGAGGAGTGTCCCAGATCAAATTTACAGTAGGGGCAGAAAACTGCAAAGCCACCAACTAGAAAAGCAGTGTACAAACAGGCAGGGAGCGTGGGAAACAAACTGCAGAAATGTTTCTCACAGTAGAAAAGCAGCAGAGAGACATTAAATAA
>NC_056729.1:1405706441-1405758941 GCF_019279795.1 Protopterus annectens
ACCAATAGTCAACTCCTCCATCGTTAGACCCTTCTACAAACTAATTACCTTGAAAATCCACATCCCAACCACCCCCCCACCCTCCCAGCAAAGTTAACCACCATGAAAAACTTCTCCAAAGCTAACTTTGGGCTCCTAAAAACAGAGGTGGCTAACTTCACGGCACCCATGCAAATGGAGATCAGTTGCATTACCACCAAATCATACACCAATGCACTGTACGAACACTTACACAAATGCATGGATCTCGCCATACCCAATAGAACCAAGATGCTCTCCTCCAAAAAAAGGAAGCCAATCTGGTTATCCCGTGCCATAAACAAACTCTACAACAGAGGGAGGAAACTAATGTGGAGTAAGGTGAAATCCCAAGACTGGAAAAACTCCCTTATCAGCCTCAACAAAAAGTTGAGATTCCCTCATCAAATCCTTTAAAGCTAGCTATAAAAACAGAATTGCAGCAGATAGTAAAGGCAACCACAAGGCCTTCTATAGTTATGTAAAGAAACTCCACAGCAATACCCAGATTTGCTCTGAGCTACTACATAATGGTACCTCCTATACCGAGCCAACAGATATTGCCAATATACTGGCCGACAGATTCAGTACTAACTTTACCCCCCCCCCCCAAGGGACAAGTCGCAATACCAGTAGATTGGCAGGCACCCAGTATTAATGCTCTACAGGTTAAAACAGCACTGTCCAAGGCCAGGAATACTGCTTCTATGGGGCCTGACAATATCCCTGGCAGTGTTCTACATGAACTACAGAGTGAACTGGCACCTCACCTGTGTGTTCTGTTCAATCACAGCCTCACCTCAGGCTTTGTCCCTACCAAATGGCGCACTGCTATAGTCATCCCTCTCCACAAGGGAGGAGCGACTACAGACTCTGGGAGCTATCGCCCCATTACCCTGACAAGTCTGATATGCAAAGCTATGGAATGCATCATCATGGATCTAATAAATAAGGATATAGGGAATCTCCAAACTCTGGATCCCACACAGTTTGGTTTTGTGAAGGGTAGCTCACGCTTGCTCAACTTGGTCAACTTCTTTGAGTCAGTCACCAGAGCTGTGGATGAAGGCAAGGTGGTTCATACAGCCTACCTGGATCTGGCCAAGGCTTTTGATACCATTCCCCACAAAGGAATCAGAAAAACTCACTAAGCTAGGCATCAACCCCTACATCAATAGGTGTGTTGCAAACTGGCTCACAGGTAGAACCCAGCTGACTCCAAGTCAGACTGCTGACCAGTCACGTGTGGAGTCCCACAGGGTTCAGTCCTGGGTCCTCTCCAGTTTGGTATCTACTTCTCTGAAGTCCAGGCCAACACGAAGGGACTCTGGCTGACAAAGTTCGCAGACGATTGCAAGTTGGGAGCTAATATTAACTCCCCGAGTAATACTGACATCCTACAGAAAGGCCTCACTGAGACCAACGACTGTTGTCAGATCCATGGCCTTAAGCTCAATGCCAAAAAAAAGTGTCGTCATCCCCTTTGGGAAAAACCCAGTTCCCATGAATTACCACATCGATGGTAGTCCACTTAACACAGAAAGCGTTATAAGAGATCTGGGAACACAGGTTGATAGCAACCTCTCTTTTGACCACCACACTGCCACTGTGGTCATTATTAAGGGTTTTGCATCCAGGAAGAAAAACACCATTGTCTCCCTCTACTCTTCTCTCATTAGGTCAATCATTGAGTATAATGGCCCATTTGGTATGTACCTCACTAAACACCTACAACAACTGGAGAGGCCGCAAAAGTACCTCACAAAGAGGATCCTATATGGACAAACTAAAAAAACACCAACTATTCTCTGTCTCATATCGCCTACTTAGAGGCGACCTCTGCTTGATTTACAAAGCCATGTCTGACCCAGCTCTGTTAGAAATGCTACATCTAAAGAAATCCCAATCCCTCCGCACCACACGCTCAAGAGACCTCAACCTCATTGCCACAATCAACAGAACATGCTGGAGGGAGAGGTTCATAACCCATGGGCTGTCCATACTATGGAATAGACTTTCCATACATGTCAAGTGGAACACCTCACTGACCCTCTTCAACAGAAATCTTGATGAGTGGATGGGAAATAGAAAATTCACCCCAGGGATCACTCCAGTGGCTTTACTCAACAGAGGCACTAGGAACTAAGGTCGGGTGGCACAATGCCATGGTAATCCTATGGGCTAGGCTTGTAAAGGCTCCAGGGCCATTGGCCTAGTACACACCTATAAATCTATGAAATGTTTCCTCAAAAATGAGGTCGTCGGTGGAAGAATCAGAGAATTATGTAGTTGTGTCATCATGATCTGATCTGAAAGTGGCCTCCTAGGGGAAACAATATGCCTCATATAAAAGCCTTCCTCCTCGTCTGCAGACAGAGTGAAAGGAGACTTTCCTTCCATCCTTCATCTACAAATGACTGTATAGGTAAAGGTGCTTCTTCATCTGAGCCCAGAGAAGAGCTGCACAGGTCTTATGCCAGTGCTCATAGAGACTTCAGTAACATTGCTGTTTCTTGGGCTATATTAAACATTCTCTCACATATGTCTTGCGAGCAAATAGTGGCTGTGGAAGTTAGAAGAGAAGATTAAGGTGCTGAGGGAAGTGATGTAGGTGAGGGGGTGGCTCTTCTTTCAAGAGTACAGACTCAAGAAGATATTTAGGAATCTCCATCACAAGACATTCAGGATTTTGTGCAGCATTACAGAACTTATGAACTTAAAGAATTATTTTACGTGACACCAATGATCACATCTGCATCTGAGTCAGACTTTGTAGATGCTGCAAATGATACAGACATCTTCTTGTTAGACAACTAAATGATGTGTTTTGACACTGGAACCACCAAAGGTGTAGCCACATGTCTGTGGAACTTAAATTAATTTTTTTTTCTTATTTTGGCCTGTTATTACCTCTTTTTTAACAGAATTTTTAATATAGTTCTCCACATTTTATTCCTTCCTATATCCACACACACAATGAGACTTAATTTTCTCTCTTCTTTGAATTGGGAATGGTTTGTATCTTCTGCAAATTTCTTCCTGTAATGTAGGAAGATAAAGACTTAAACCTCCTTAATCTATGCCCTGTGTTAACCTTTTAACAATCTGTCCCTAGATAATAGAAATATTCAGTATGGAAATCACTGGGGGACATGTGTCTGCCATAAACACATCTGTTAATGAATTCTGATGAGGAAAATGCATATTACCAAGAACAAACAATTTAAAAGGCCTAATTAATAAGCAGTTTAATGAAATAACTTTATTTACAGCACAGCTATATTTTGATCAAAGAACCAAATAATGCACTTGCAAATCAACATGTAGCCAACAGCCAGAGCTAAATTGTTTTGAAGCAACAAGAATGATGTTAAGTGCATGCCAAGTCACTTATGTGGAAGCTTTCCATGACTGAACATTATGCAAGACCATCAGTGGCCTTCACAGGGCAACAGAACACCTATGAAATAAATGGTTAGACTAGCACAGCTGTGCTGGTGAACCCAAATGCTATGCTATATTGCTGTATGATCTGCTGCAATATAAGATCCTGCATTCTTCAAATCTCATCATCTTTCCTAAAAGTAAAGTCACTGAGCCTGATGACATCAAGTTTCAGCTGCTGAATATGCCTAACCTTGTCAAACTGATTAAAAGCCAGTTTGATGAAGGAACCATCTCTAGAGCTTTACGATTTTTATTGAGCACTAGGAACTTATATTAAATAGGCATTCTTTTAAGGGGATATGCCCCATGTGAGGGATGGGACTGCCCCACACTATCTGCTACACACACACACACACACACACACACACACACACACACACACACACACACACACACACACGTATCTCTCTCTCTCTCTCTCTATATATATATATATATATATATATAAATTTTATATATACATATATATATATATATATATATATACATATATATATATATATATATATATATAAATTACACACATATATATATATATATATATATATATATATATATATATATATATATGGGTACACTTCACATAATCGAATTACTGAAATCTCAATTTACGTATGGTCGAGACCATATGATCGAGATTTCAGTAAATCAATATGTGTAGTGTTGAAAAATAAAAGTTTACTTACCTTATTACATGCATACACAGTGGCAAGGATTCTTGTACTCTGTGTGTACGTAATGTTTTATTTTTTGTGTGGTGTTGACAGGAAATGAGAAATCTCCGTTTATGCTTCGCATACAGCAAGACGGAGATTTCCATTTCCTCACTGTAGCGATCTTGGAGTTGGTATATTTAAGTAGGGGTGTGCACAGCCCATAGTGCAGGGCAAAGCCCCTGCAAAAGTTGTCTTTTTTTTTTGGTTTCATTTCAGAAGTTCGAGTTTACAAAACTCGATGTTTTGGTTTCGGTTATTTGAAGTTTGAGATTTTGTAAATTCGAGCTTCTGAAGTGAATCCATATATATATATATATATATATATATATATATATATATATATATATATATATATATATATATATATATATGTAATTTATATATATATGTATGTATATATATATATATATATATATATATATATATATATATCTATATATCTATATATATATATATATATACACACATACACATGTGTGTGCATTTATGTTATTAAATATCTACAACTAAAAAAGGAAACCTCAAACATTTTAAAAAATGCACTGAAGGGACAAAACACTGAAAACTCATAATACTGAATCATAAAATATCAAATCATTTTATCCAGCTAAGAATACCCTATATCATATACCAACTACAAAACTGAGATCAAGTTTCATAATTAGACGGATAGTTCCTATTCTTTCTGGCATTTCATATACCTATATACCATTTGTGCAGTTTTAGGTTGAAGCAAGTCAATGAACAGGCCTGAGGGTAGCTATGTCTAAGATAATTATAGCTTTTAAGGTAAAAGAGTAATTAGATCAATTATTACAACTGCAACAATTTTGCTACCGTAGAAATAAAAAGTTTTTAAGGTACATCTCCACCACAAAAAAATAGTTAGCTTTATTGAATAGTTATATTTGAAGCTGTGGTGGTACAGCGGTAGCATTGCTGCCTCACAGCAAGAGGTTCTCCTGTTCGATTCTTGGCTGGAGTACCTTCTGTGTGGAGTCTGCATGTCCTCCCTGCGGTCGAGTGGCCTCCGAAAGACATGTGTGAATGGGCGTGCCTTTGCTGAAGGTTGGGCGCTGAGCTGGCAACTCGGCACCATAAAAATCGACTGCCAATCATTAGCGGACCGGAGTTCCGCTGTGGCAACCCCTAACCGGGAAAAGCCGAAAAGACAAACAAAAAATTGAATTGTTATATTTCTCCCTATAATATTACCACGATGCTGATCAGTGTCCAGAAATATTTCAGTCTTTCAATACTTTTAAATTAACACTAGTTTCCATGTCAAAGGCCAGGAAGGTCCCACCAGTCTTTCTATTCAAACCTTACATAATTTTAAGAAATTCATTTCAGCCTGCATGGCACTGGTTAAGACTGCACAGATTCCATAGTTTTCAGCACTGGTCACCTCTCACAATTTTATATCTCCACAGTATATTTTGCTGAATTCAGTAACAAGTGAAACCACAATGAAACACTTTACTTGTTTCCAAAGAGTTAGATGTTGGATAAGTCTTTATATGAAAAATTTGGATGGGATAAATAGCAGCACTACACAGACAAACTGGTAAATATCTTCATTAGCTGTCATTTTCTTACTAGCTCTTTTAAGTGATAGCTGTCAGTAACTAAGGAATGAGCACTGCTATTTTTTTTTTATGGCTAAAGCTTTGAACACTTAACAAATCCTATGCTTTCCCCTTTTTGTAATAAAGAAAACATAAATGAAGAACATACTACATTTGCAAGCGTGCAGTAAGCAAAGATAAAAGTAATTCAGTGAAAAAAGTACCACTAGCTCTACTTTCACAAACCATCTAAAAACCCACTGTAACTAAATGGAGGGGAAAGTATTCATTTTTGACATCTAGATTGTACCATATTATAGGTGCTCCATTCTACAGAAGGAAATAGATTGAAAAATAAAATTGCAATATTATGATAGCCCTCATAAAGACTATTTTGATAAATAAGAAATCAAAATACAATAATTAACATGCACACTGATTCTAATTTATAAGTAGTGCATACATTATTAAGATAACAGTGAAAAAATACAAGCTTTTCCAGTTTTACAACAGTGTTTTCATTTAACCAGGGCAACGACTGCAAATTCAGTATTTTAAGAATAATTCTCTACAGAGAATATGGCCAAGAATTACAATTCTGAGCCTAAACAAAAGCAACTACAGTAACAGTTTTTTAAGTTGAATATTCAAATGGACTTTAAAAAGGCTGTTAAGTAGACAGTGCCAAACAGAATCAAAGAGAGTCTTTTAAAAAGAAACAATAACAGGTTTGCAAGATCAAGTCAAAACAGGAAATCACAGCACTCCTTCTACAAGTAAAGAGATAGGCAATACCATGTCTTGTTAATGTACTGTAAGCTTATGAAAACACACTGACAGCAACAGAAACCTTAATCAGTAAAATAAAATATAATAAAATAAAAAAATCAGATCAGCATGGTAGCAGCCATCAGTCATTTTGTGGCATAAGAAATTAGAAAAAATATTGAGGCAATGTTACAACTGCCTCATGTACATGATGTCCCCTCTCTCTCCCACAAACATGAAATGGCATGCTAGAGATGCAACCATATCGCCAAACTGAGGCTGAGCTCTCAACATGTAGGGACTGGCAAGACAGACAGGAGGAGAAGGTAACCACACACACACATACCAGTCACACATGGTACCATCACAACTTCAAACACACATGCTCACGCATAAAGACATACTGGAGGTTTGATCAAAATTTACTAAAAACAGTAGAGGCCACCCAAAGCAGACACCCAAACAAATTACCACCACGACTCCAACACATGCAACACATAGATCACACAGTCAGAAAGTGTCAAACAGTCACAGCCCTTAAGGGCCAAACAAAATGCCAGACACACTTGTCATTGGTGATTCCATAGTCAGACACACTGACGTCCGCCACCTGTGACCGGAGTAAAGAGAAGGTCACAGTAAGCTGCCTGTCAGCGCAGAACCGCCACATAACGCAGCACTCACTTTCACCAGGAAGTACCACTCCGGCTTCGTCCACGCTTGGTGTCAACGACCTGAGACGCACTCCTTGGATCACATGAAAAGGGACATCGAGGAGCTCTCTGATTATGTAGCCCAGGCAGGCGACCCTGACCTGAGCAGCATCTCATTTCACCTAGAATGATGCCACAATACAGCATAAGATGATCGCTTTTAATAATGCTTAAATTCTGCGCTTATTCAAAGGGGGACCAATGTTTTGTCTGCTCAGATGACATGTTGGACAAGCCACGCTGTTTTCAAGCAAGGGACTGCTTGCACCCGTCACCCCTGGGCTTCCCGGAGGCTGGCAAAGGCTCTTGCCACCCCCATAGTGCCTTTAGCAAGGCCCAAATTCCAAACCCACACCCTAGAACACCAAAGGAAAAACTAAGGGTACGTTGCTCAAATGCCAGAAGTTCCCAAATCTCGCATGCACGCATCAGGCCCTTCTCAATATGGAGAATCGATGTCTGTGCTGTGACAGAAACCTGGTTCAAGGCCCTATACCCCAGCACTAACAGGAGCCGACCTCATATCATGCCCGCCCCAAAACCGGTCAACACCAAGAAAGAGGGGTGTCCATTCACAAGACACCCACACCTCGTTGTTGCGGCAAACGATGATGCATCGGAGACCATCCAGCTCAACCATAGCAAGACTGCTCTGCACTTGTAAGCATGTTACAGGCCACCCTCTCAACTCAGAACTGTACATTATCTTCCTGAAACATTGAGGGGATAAATGTATTCCAAACATTCATCATACTAGGTGACTTTAATTCAATTTAATATAGACTGGGAACACTACTCAAGTCCGAACACCTAACTCAAAGATTCCTGGAGTTCATAAACCAAATGCGGAACACCATCACCATCCCCACAGTAAGAGGAGTAGAAACATACTTGATCTCATCATCACGAACATGGGATCAAACAAGTTCAACACCGGAAGTACCCCTCACTGGTGAGATTCAGATCATAAACTACCCCTGGAGGTCCTCATCCCGCCCCACCTGAAACAAAAAAGCACTCACAGTGAAAACTCTCAAAAAGCCACCACCCCACACACCAGACTGAACAAAGGCAAGCCATTCAGTCTGGTGGGACCCCAGCCATAAACAAAGCTCTACAACAAAGGAGGAAGTTACAAGATAGAGCAAACTTGAAAGGTAAGACACCTTTGATCATTATAAGTAAAAACTAGCCTCATAAAATCATCCAAGGCAATGCAGAGAAAATCGCTAAGGACTCTAAAGAGAATCATAAGGCCTCTTTAGCTATGTTAGAAACCCATAGGAGGAAACTCCTGTATATGCTCAGAATTAGTTCAAATGATGTGAAAATTACTGAACCCAGCACATTGCCAACATACTGGCTGATAGGTTCAGTAAACTTCTCCCTCCCCCAAAAGGAGATATCTATTCCAGAGGATTGTAGCCCCCACATCTCCACGCCCAGGTGAGAACTGCCCTCACTAAGGCAAAACACAGCATCCATGGGATCGATGGTGTCCCCGGCTGTGTGCTTCATGAACTCAAATTAGAGGAATTAAACCCACGTTAGGACAGCTGTTTAATTCAGTCACCGATACGTACTCCAAGGAGGCGATCGTGGTCCCACTTCATAAGTGGCGGTGCCCACAGACCGGAAATTACTGCCCCATTAGCTGAGTGCCTTATCTGCAAAGCCATGGAGAGGATCATAATGGAACTACAGTATAGGAACTTGCAGACTTTGGATCCAACTCAGTTTGGCTTTTGTCAAAGGCAGATCCTGCTTAAACTTGGTTAATTTTTCTATGTCAAGGCTTTGTCTACGAGGGAAAGGCAGTCCCACAGCCTACCGACCTGGCAAAGGCCTTCGACACAATACCCCACTCAGGTATCATCGAAACTCATCAGCTTGAATGTAAACCCATACATCACAAGATGGTTGCAAACTGGCTAAGGACAGAACCCACAGGGTCAGAGTTGCTGGAGCCAAGGTTAGATCAAAATGGTCACAAGTGGTGTCCCGCCAGGGCCTAGTCCTGGGTCCACTCTTGTCGTACCCACTTTCTACACAAGCAAACACAGGAGGGTTATGGTTGACAAAGTTTGCAGATGACTGCAACCGAAGCATAGTCGAAAACACATCTGACACAGATATCCTCCAGAAGGGCCTCACAGAAATGGATAATTGGTGCCAGGTTTATGACACCCAGCAAACGCCAAAATGCATAGTCATACCCTTTGGGAAAAACACATACCCCTAGCCACCACAGGGTGTGGCAATCCACTGAGCAGAAAGTCATCAGAGATCTGGGGACCAGGTTAGACAGTACTTTCGCTTGACACTCATGTTGCTAAAGTAGTTAGAAAACCTTCGCATTACCCACCTGATCATGAAGGGATTCACATCTGATCAGGAGGCTCATCGGCCCCTGTACTCATCACTTATTAGACCCATGATTGAGCACAATGCCCGCTCGAAATGTATCTGACCAGACACCTGCTGCAGCTTGAGGCCCCAAAAGTTCCTCACCAAAAGGATAAAGGGTCTCAAAATATGTCTTATGCTGCCCGACTGAAAGAACTCCAGCTCTTATTCAGTCTCATACCGCTTGCTCAGAGGTGACCCAGCTCGACATATAAGCACATGTCAAACCCAGATTTGAGTGAATATGCCTCATCTTCAAAAATCTAGATCCCCAGAACCACACATGGAGACTTCAACCTTGACACGGTTATAAATAGAACGGCTGGAGGGCTGATTCATCACCCAGAGACTCTCTATGCTGTGGAACAAAACCTGCATGTGAGGCAGAGCACCTTCTGGTCTTGTTCAAGAGGAATCTTGACCAATGATGGGAGATTGCAGATACACCCAGGGATTACTTCAGCCACTGCTTGACAGAGGCACAGCAAAATGATAGGCATAGTTTCATTCAAATTAAAGGGTGGCGAAAAGCCACATTAACTCAAGTGCTAGGCTTATAAATGCCCTTGGGCAGATAGCCTAGTATGAACCTATGAACCTATGAACCTATGAACCTATATATACATTTTTCTGAGTGCTGCAGGGACAAAAGTACTGGAGAAAACATCAAGCCATAATGAAAAACATTTTATTTTCAGTTTCTATGCCTAGTTGTCCTTTAAAAAGTACTACAACTAATATTCTGAAACTGGAAAGTAAAAAGAAGGTAAATGCAAAGTTTTCATTACAATCCTGTCTTGGACACAGAAAAGACCATCATAAGTAAAAGGAAATGCACAGAATTGTAAGTATTTGTGAGTATAACCACTTTCCAGTTGTTGTTGTTCTTCTTTCGGCTTTTCCCAGTTAGGGGTTGCCACAGTGGAACTCTGGTCCGCTAATGATTGGCCGTAGATTTTTATGGTGCCGAGGTGCTAGCTCGATGCCCAACCTTCAACGAAGGCACACCCATTCACGCATGTCTTTCGAACACCACTCGACCACGGGGAGGACATGTAGATTCCACACAGAAGGCGCTCCAGCTGAGAATCGAACGGGAGAACCTCTTGCTGTGAGCTGACAATGCTACCACTGCGCCACCGCGGCTTCCAAGCCTAAAACAGCAGGCTGCTTTTCTAGTCTGAGTAGCTGATTAACATTTCCCATTGGAGCACATGGTGCTAAACTTTTCCTGAATGGAATTCGTATCTCTCTCAACTGGCCCTGATTTTTTAGAACATCCTTAATTTTGCATTATGTTTTTGCCTTGTCCGTAGTAAACTTTTTGATTTTCTGGTAAATCACTGAGGATTACAGTTAGTCATTAATGCCAGACATTACAATTTCATACTTCTTACTGTTAAGAAAATGCACACTGAACAAATCCTGTTGTTATGTTAACTTTTTAAGAGAATTACAGTAATATTTAAAAATTGTTACTGATTTTGTGCCTTTGTCCCCCATTTCTTGGCTTTGTTGAAAAATGTTAATCCTCTGCATGTACATGAATACTGAATTTTTCTTGCAAAGACAACAGTGTCTTACAGTGGGGAACAGGTACACCTGGGCAACATAGTAGTGTCAATAGCGGTGTCAACTATGGAGGTCTTGGCCACTTTGGAATAAGAAGGATTAAGTTTCTTAAATCTTTTACCTTGAGCAGCAGTGTGGTAAGACATAAAATATAGCTTGATTTCTTATTCATCAAAAACAAACCATTATTGCTTGGACATTGGTGAACAGCCCCAAACATCACTATCAGACTGGTTGCTTACCAGACGGACTTAGTGATCATCACCCTACTTTCCTCCTAAGGAAACATATCAATATTCCAAAGCCTATAGTCTAAACATATCAATATTCCAAAGCCTATAGTCTACAGACAAATCAGGGATGACTGCAATCTAAACCCAGAGAACCTAAACAACATTCTAAAGCAATGTAAAGTACAGTTTTGTACCTACCATAAATGTAGATGTCCGATAGGTATGCATCTGCAGTCATAACATATGGGTTGTCCTGCCTCAGGCAGCCCTTCGGTCGGCCGGATTCCAAAGTCTGGGTCTGGCCTCAGCTGATGTCGCACTTTCCCGACGCCAGAGCCGCCTAGTATAAAGGCATCAGCCGACGCCATTTTCCTCAGTGTTTCTTGCCCCAGATGCCAGGTGCCCTCTAGGAAGGCTAAATTTGGATAAATGTTGAAAATTCCAAACAGTAGCAAACAATCTATATATATATATACATATATACATACATACAAACAAATACACCATAATAGATTCCCCCAGCTAGCTGAAGAAGGGGTAAGCACCCTAGGAGTACCACAGAGGGAAGGAGGGTAATTTGACTGCAGATGCATACCTATCGGACATCTACATTTATGGTAGGTACAAACTGTACTATGTCCTTCAAGGATGCATCTGCAGTCATAACATATGGGTAGAATACCATAGCCAAACTGGGGGAGGAGGTACTAAGATAAGGATGGTGTAGTTAAGATCCCCTGTAAAACTGCAGTTGCAAAACCTGCTCGGGATCTGGAGTATAAAGGTAGATTGTAATGCTTGGCAAATGTATGCACGGAGCTCCAAGTAGCAGCTTCTAAAATGTCCTTGGTAGCCACCCCTTAGGGAAAGCTGTAGTGGTGGCTGTGGCTCTTGTGGAGTGAGGCCTGATATTTTCAGGAGCTGTCTTTCCATGAAAAGAGTAAGCAAAACTAATGCAATTTCCTATCCATTTTGAAAATGTCTGTTTGGTCTGGGTCTGGCCTCAGCTGATGTCGCACTTTCCTGACGCCAGAGCTGCCTAGTATAAAGGCATCAGCCGACGCCATTTTCCCCAGTGTTTCTTGCCCCAGATGCCAGGTGCCCTCTAGGAAGGCTAAATTTGGATAAATGTTGAAAATTCCAAACAGTAGATATATATATATATATATACATACATACAAACAAATACACCATAATAGATTCCCCCAGCTAGCTGAAAGAGGGGTAAGCACCCTAGGAATACTACAGAGGGGAAGGAGGGTGGGTAATCCTGACTGCAGATGCATACCTATCGGACATCTACATTTATGGTAGGTACAAAACTGTACACTGTCCTTCAAGGATGCATCTGCAGTCATAACATATGGGTAGAATACCAGCCAAACTGGGGAGGAGGTACTAAGATAAGGATGGTGTAGTTAAGATCCCCTGTAAAACTGCAGTTGCAAACCTGCTCGGATCTGGAGTATAAAGGTAGATTGTAATGCTTGGCAAATGTATGCACGAGCTCCAAGTAGCAGCTTCTAAAATGTCATTGGTAGCCACATAGTATTGCCTCAGAGGGAAAGCTGTAGTGGTGGCTGTGGCTCTTGTGGAGTGAGGCCTGATATTTTCAGGAGCTGTCTTTCCATGAAAAGAGTAGTTAAAACTAATGCAATTTCCTATCCATTTTGAAAATGTCTGTTTGGAAATTGCTTTTCCTTGCACTCCAGTTGCATATGCTACAAAAAGTTGGTCAGTTTTCTGCTGGTTTTAGTTCTGTCCAGATAGTAGCGTAGTTGTCTGTGTACATCCAAGGTGTGCAATAGTTTTCCCCTGTTCTGTGGGTTAGGGAAGAACGAAGGCAAATGGATAGATTGGTACAAGGATACCCTGGATACCATCTTTGGCATGAAAGTAGGATTGGTACTCAGAGACACTCTATCCTGGTGAAAATAAGGAAAGGCTGCACTGCCATTAATGCCTGTAACTCAGATACTCTTCTTGCTGAAGTGATTGCCAGAAGGAAAGCAGTTTTCCAAGATAAGAACTGTAAGTCTGCTGATGCTGCTGGTTCAAAAGGGGGTAATGTCAATTTTTCCAGCACAAAATTGAGATCCCATGTAGGCAGAGGGGGTCTCCTTGGAGGTTTTACATTTTGATCCCTCTAAAAATTGTCTGAGGAGAGGGTGAGAGAAGATAGGTGGATCCATGTTGTACTCTGCTGAAATTGCTGAGGCATGAATCTTAATGGAAGAATAGGACAGGCCATTGTGGAACAGTTCTGCTAAATATTCTAGGATGTGTGTTAGGTTTGCCAGTGTGATATTTGTACCCTTTGATGCGCTCCAAATGAGGAATCTCTTCAATTTAGCTGAGTATGTCTTCCTTGTGGAGGGTCTGCGAGCCTCCAGGATAATGTCCTTGACCCTCTGAGATAAAACAGTTTTGTTTTGTTTTAAGCAATTTTCCAGGCAGTTAGCTACAGTGTTTTCAAGTTTGGATGCAGGGTCTTGAAGTTGTTCTGCGTTAGAAGAAGAGGCCATAGGGGTAGAGGCCATGAGTTCGCCCGAGACATGCTTCTCAGTAGCGGGTACCAGTGCTGCCTTGGCCAGTCTGGAGCTATTAGTATCACCTTTGGCTGTTCCTCCCTGATCTTCAGTAGAACTTTGTACATCAATGGGAGAGGTGGAAAAGCATACACTGTTAGGGCATTCCAGCTGAAAGAGAGAGAGTCCACCCTCCAGGCTTGTGGGTGGTATACTCTTGAGAAGAATTTCTTCAGTTGGTGGTTGAGTGGGGAGGCGAACTGGTCTATCTCTGGCATTCCCCATTTGCTTGTTATGATTTTGAAGATGTCTGGATGCAGCATCCATTCGTGAGCATCCGTGGTAGTTCTGCTTAGGCTGTCTGCTAGTGAATTCTCTTTTCCTGGTACGAATTTGGCCTGCAGCTGGATGTTGAGATTCAGGCCTAGGTTCCACAGATCCATTGCCATCCGGCATAGAGGGTAGGAATGCGTGCCTCCCTGTTTGTTTATGTACCACATGGCTGTGGTGTTGTCTGTCCTTATCAGCAGATGTCCTTGCTCGAGGAATGATTTGAATGTCTCGATTGCATGTTTCACTGCCAGCATCTCCTTTAGGTTTATGTGCAAGTTCAGCTGGTCCTGAGACCATAGGCCTTGGATACACTTGTCCTCCATGTGTGCTCCCCATCCTAGGTCTGAGGCGTCCGTGGTGATGGTCTGCCTTGGTTGTGGTTTGTTGAAAGGCAACCCTCTGTTGGTCTGGCAGGCCTGAGCCCACCACAGGAATTCCTTCTTCAGGCATGGAATGATTGGTATCATGGTTTCTAGACTGTGCCTGTGTTGAGACCATACATTCCTTAGGTACCATTGTAATTTTCTCATATGTAGCCTGGCATGCGGGATCAAGATTATGCAGGATGCCATGTAACCCAGGGCCTGCAGGACTTTCCTTGCAGTGAGCTGAGATTGTCTTGTCAAAGCCATGAAGTAGACTGGGAGTTGCTTTTGTTTTTCTTCTGTGAGAAAAGCCATCTGAGTCATTGTGTCCAGATCCGCACCCAAACTGTTATCCTTTGGGATGGCACTAGTCTTGACTTCTGGATGTTGACTGTGTATCCCAAGGCCTGTAACAGGTGCATGACATAGGCCAAATCCTTTATTAGTTTTGTCTTGTTGTCCGCTTGTATTAGGCAGTTGTCCAGGTATGGATAGATTTGAATTCCCTGAAGCCTGCAATGTGCAATTACTGATGCCAGGCATTTCGTGAATACTCTGGGTGCAGTAGATAAGCCAAAGGGCAATGCTGAAAATTGATAATGCTCTGATCCTGCAAGAAATCTGAGGTGTCTTCTGCAATCTGGTCGTATAGGGACGTGCAGGTATGCCTCCTTGAGATCTAGAGTCACCAGCCAAGACTCCTTGCCCAGCATGGGAAGAAGTTGCTGTAGGGTCAGCATCTTGAATTTTGGCACAATGAGATATGTGTTTAGTGCGGACAAGTCGAGAATAGGCCTACATTGGTTTTCTTTTCTTGGTACAAGGAATAGTCTGGAATAAAATCCTTGGCCTTGTTCCATAGATGGTACCCTTTCTATAGCTTTCATCTGAAGTAAATTGTGGATTTGTCTTAAAGCCTCTGGCTTCTGGTTTGGTGGAAGGTTTGGCATTCCGCTCCTTCTTGGAAAAGTGTGGAAGTGAAACCTGTATCCTTTGTCTATGGTTTGCAATGTCCATTTGTCTTTTGTAATGCAATACCAGTTTTTCGAGAATAAAGACAGCTTTCCGCCCAAGGGTGCTTCCAGTTGTTCCCTGGTAGGCAGAATCAGAGTCAAGTCATTGTGTCTGTCCTGTGGAAGTGGTTGTAGTTGTAGCTGTGGCACTACTCCTCTGGTTGGCAGGCTGCCACTGACGACCCCTGTAGGCACCCTTTGATTGACCTCTGCCTCTTGGCCTATTCCTGCCCTCTGTGCTCTGGAGGTGTCTGGAAAGGACCAATTCTTTGAAGGCCAGTTTCTGCTGAACCTCGGAGGTTGAACCTGCAGAAAATCCTTTACTGTTTGCACAGATTTTGCTTTTTCTTCCACTTTCTTTAGAATCTCCTGTGCAGGGGAGCCAAATAAACTTTGTTTCTCCATTGGAGCATCTAGGAGTTTAGCCTTGACATGGTCTGGCAAGGGTTGCTCTTTTAGCCAGGCATGTCTTCGAATTACTGCCCCAGTCATAGCTGATCTAAATGAAGCCTCCAGTGCATCATAGCCACATTTTAAGAAATGATTACTGACCTGCTGAGAGTTGTGTACCAAATCCTGAAGGGACTTTCGGTCTAAAGGTTCAGTAGAAGAAAGCTTTTTATTTAGCTGATCTAACAAATATTCCTGGTACTGTATCATGTGGAATTGACAGTTTAATGCCCTGGCAGAAAGAGTAGCAGATGTATAAACCTTTTTTCCCCATCTCTCTAATGCTCTTGACTCTCTTTCAGAGGGTAGGGGGTTTTTGGCAGTGGCAGCTGCAACACCTTTGGGCCCTGAGATATAGTTTCTGGGTCTGCAGCATGGGCTTTATACAAATGGAAGTGAGAATCCGGGACCCTGTAATATCGGTCAGGTTTGGCAGGGGCCAGTGGAAGAGAGTCAGGGGCAGAACTGACATCATTATATGCATCATCAACTACAGTTAGCACAGGTGGTATGGCTAAAGGCCTATGCTGTGGTAAGTGTAAAAAGGTTCTTAATCTTTTTCTAGAATCAGAGAAATCCTGACCCTGCCATTGAAAGTGTTCCCTCATTGAATGCAAAGTTTCCCCAAAGGAAAATTCTTCAGGCTGGGAGGCAGAAGGAATAGAGTCTTCTGCATCTGAATCCTCATAAGGAGAATATGGCCCTTCCTGATGGTCTGATAAATCAGATCCATCCGAGGAGTAATCTGAGGAGAGAGGTTCAGGGGGTTCAGTCCTAGGCCTTTTGTCAGGAGGAGGGTGGGAGGCCCTGTCTGGGTGAGGTTGGGAACCCCTAATCATGGATATAACGTCCTCAGCAAGGCTGAGAATCTGAGAACTTGAGGGAGGTCTCTGAGAAGTAGCTTTTGCAGGTAAGGCTTTTGAAATTTTAGCTTCTTTAGCTCTGGAGAAGGCCTTAATAGACATAGAAGCAGGGGGCCTAGCTGCCCCACGTGCAGGAGGAGAAATGTCCAATGGAATGGTGTCGGACAATTCTTGTGCGCTTGCTTCTTTGGTAGGGATTTCTGTAGCCGACGCAGCCGGGGCCTCTCTGGCCTCGGTTGTCGGCGGTATGATTTCGGCAGAAGTAAGAACCGAGACACTCGCGGTAGGCCTAACCGTGGTTTCAGCTGAAACCGCGGGCCGCGAGTGTCGGTCCTTTTCCTGCGTTTTGGCTAAATGTGTAGTCGAGTCTCCAACGGCATTTTATATGCAAAAGCGGATCCAAAAAACTCTTCTGCAAACTCCAACCGACGTCTAAGAGTCCGTCGGTTGAAGGAGGCACAGGCTAAACAAGCTGATACGTCGTGGTCTGGGCCTAAGCAAGGAAGGCAGTAAGAATGGAAATCCTTATGAGGTATTTGTTTCCCACAAGTTAAACAATTATTTACTTTGTCTGACATCGGCTGAGGCAAGAAAGAGTCCCCAACAGGGTACTTAGCTTTTTTAGAAGTCTTCGGTAGCTGAAATCTCTGGATCTGACCGACAGGCACTTGCGAACAGCTTCTGCTTCGGGCACCGCGTGGCAAGAAAGACTGAGGAAAATGGCGTCGGCTGATGCCTTTATACCCCAGAAGCTCTGACGTCGGGGATAGGCTTGCCACCCCTTCGTTTTTTTTCCGGACTATCAGGAAATCAAACTGATTCTCCGGTAGTCCAGAAAACACTGTACAAACTCCGGTATTCTGTTTCAAAAAGGAAACAGACTATCGGAGTTTGTAAATCGGCTGATTTACTATGCTTTTCTTACAGAAAAGCATAGCAAATCAGCCAAAAGCAGGCGGCGGGAACGAAAAAAGAGGGCGTTCCCGTTGAGTGATGCTGTCGTGACATCACAAAATGGGCGGTATGTTGGCGGGAGAGGGGGTGGGGTGGGCGGGGTTACTGGTGACGAGAGGGGCGTGGCATGGCTCCGGTTTTAGCCGTGTACGAAGGTGGCAACCCTAGTCGGGGAAAGTGCGACATCAGCCGAGGCCAGACCCAGACTTTGGAATCCGGCCGACCGAAGGGCTGCCTGAGGCAGGACAACCTATATGTTATGACTGCAGATGCATCCTTGAAGGACATCTGGGAACCTCTAAGAACTTTAGACCTAGATCTAACAGTAGACTATTTCAACAACATGTTCATTACAGTTCTAAATTCAATGGCACCAATTGGGAAAGTAAAAGTCAAAGCAAACTATGCTCCATGGTTGAGTATGGACACTAGAGCCCCACTAAAAAATAGAGACAAGGCATGGAAACAATGCAAAAACGACAACTCTAATCTCACAAAACAATACTATAAGCAACTTAGGAACCAAGCCAAAAAACAGACCAAACTAGATAAACAAAATTACTTTTTAGGTCTTCAAAACAAATACTCAAAAAATCCTCAAAAATTCTTGCACAGCATCAACACCTTGCTAAAACCTGGCAAAATTACCACCCCTACCCCCTCCAGCCCCAATAACAACAACAAAGATATAGCTTCCCAGCTTAACTATCATTTTATTAACTCAATCCAAACTCTGTCAACCCAAATATCAAATACTAATAGCTCTCACACTACAACTTCAGACAATTCTAGAAATAACCCTACCATGCACCCAAAAAACGATCCATACTTCTATCTCTCCCCTGTCCCTACATCTAAAATTAAAAAACTCCTCCTCAGCCTAAAACCTACCACTTTTGCAGCAGACAGTATACCTGCTAACTTTCTGAAAACAGCAGCTGACTCCCTATCATATCTGGTCTCAATCCTAATAAACAGGTCCATGCATGAAGCTTATGTACCAAAACTCTGGAAAATAGCCTACATCATACCTCTTCACAAAGGTGGAAAATCCTATGATTTCTCCAACTACCGGCCAATAGCTATACTTTCGCCCCTGTCCAAACTTCTTGATAAGTGCATACACCTGCAAGTTATGCAACTCTTGAGCTCACACAATCTTCTCTCCCTCACTCAACATGGTTTCCACTCCCACCACAGCACAACCATGGCTCTTCTCTCATTCACCAATCAGGTAAATCATCACAGAAATAACAATAACTATGTATCCGCTATATTTTTAGATCTCTCCAAAGCTTCTGACATGGTCTCACATCCCAAACTACTAGATGCTCTTGACTCAATCTCCTTCACTACCCCTACTATCTCCTGGTTAAAACGTTACTTATCTGGCAGACAACAAGCTGTCCAATGGCAAAACAAACTATCTCCTCCTCTCCCCCACACTACTGGGGTACCACAAGGCTCTATATTGGGTCCACTACTTTTCTCTATTTTTACAAACAATCTACATACTTCCTCCAAACAAGCCACACTAATTCAGTATGCAGATGATTCTACTCTCATTTGCACAGCCCCATCTATTATCACCTTACAAAAACTGTCCCAAGAATCATTCTCTGCTGTTGAAAGTTGGATCACTGACATCCAACTCATCCTCAACCCCAACAAAACCAAATTATTCCTGTTCACCCCTAATAAAACAAAATCTACTCCCTCACATTTCTCCATCACATCCAGAAATGGCACTATCATTTCACCATCAACCAATACTAAACTCCTAGGGGTAGAAATAGATAATAACCTATCTTTTGATATTCATATATCACAAACAATCCAGAAGGTTCATAAGGAAATGGGGATGCTCTACAGACACAAAATCTTTCTAACAGATAATGCAAGAATCACCCTAACTCAGACCTACCTTTTATCAACACTTACATATGCAGCACCAATCCTAACCCATATTAGAAAAGCAGATCTAGACAAGCTAGAATCATGTTATAATAAAATTGCCAAATTTGCCACCAACTCTCCCTTTAAAATCCACCACTGCCAGGCACTAAAAGAAATTCAATGGCTAGAATTTCCTCACTTACTTGCCTACCAACAACTCACCTGTGCCTTTAACAACATAAACTACCCACAGAAAACTCCGGCACTAAAACAGCTGCTAACATTTTATTCTACCAGTCACCCTCTTCGCTCATCTTATAAACGTCTCCTCAGTATTACAACTGCCAACAACACTGCTGGCAAAGCTCTATACTCCCATACAATACCTAAAAATGGAATAACCTCCCCACTAATATAACCTCTACTACAACAAACATACAATTCAAAGAACTGCTCAAAGCACATCTGAGGAAAACCTGGATCTGCCCATGTATTACATGACAGTCTCCTCTGACTTTCCTTCTCCTTTCTCTTTACTACTCAAATTATAGACTCTTACTTTCTCATGGATCTAAACTTTCCTCATTATAATCTGGATGCTCAGTTTATATTATTTCGCTCAGGTTATATTATTTTCCTTCTCTGTTCCTTAATAGAAGCAAATTGTATGCAACTGTTATTCAAAAATAGCATTTTCTCTGTCAGGTCATTTGTACTTTATATATAACTCTTTATCAAAAGTCTTTGTCCTTTACCAAACACAGTTGAACCATTGTGAACAATTATTTGCATGTGTGTACTTATATTTGACTTTTTTTTTCATGTCTGTATTACCTGTGTCATAACTACTTTACTACATGTTAATTCTGGAGCTTTTCTCCCCGGGCATCCAATGAAAATAGACCTGGTCCAGTTGGATTTTCCCGGTTAACAACTGTAAAATAAAATAAATAAATAAATAAATAAAAATAAAGCTTATGACCTCAAAGTAAGGCTAAGACAGCTGTTATCCAGGCACAACATTGCTGTCTGAGGCAAGCAGATCTGTCTCTGCAATTCTGCCAGAGAGATGATATAAAAATAAGAGTGGATCTAGCTACCTGTCAGACAAGAGTCAGTGTTGGTAACCTGCTTAAGCAATCAGACAGAATTATCTGTATAGCCTATTTTCCTCTCAATTGCATGCATGATAACAGACTTAAGAAGGTTTGATACTGTCCTTCAGCAAATTAAAAGGAAAAAAATATATAATTATATCCTCCGTTTAAGAAAACAACTGGAAATTTTGTGAAAAACAACAGAAGAAACTTCTATATGATGTTAAATGAAATCAAGTAACTAAATGTTTCAGGTCAGTTAGAAGAACTACAGAAGTATGGATAATTCATCTTTTATTTAAGATGCATGCAGCTGACTCCAAAGAAACAGCAAACTGAGAACAGGTGCCTCTAACAATTTGAAAAAGATGGCTTCACAGTGAATGCCATTGGTCAGTGGAAGCTAAGTATTGCTGTAATGCTGCAAGAGTACTCAAAAAAGAGAGATCTTGCTGTTACTTCTGTTAAACTATCCTCTCTCCTTTTTTGCTCCATCTGAATGAAACACATTATCTCTTGGCAATTATAAACAAAACTGACAAATCTTCTGTATTCCAAGGAAGTCAACCACTGAATGTAAAAATCATTTTGCTACTGCTGATCTCAAATTTAGCAATGCTGAAAAATTTGCCACCTAAAAATGTCATGTGCATCATGCTTGCTCCTCACCCCACCAGTGTATTAATATCTATATGACCCACTAAAATGAACAAAAGCAGCTGTTCTTTAATTCAGAACAAATGTTTTGCTGTATCATAAGCTTCTGCAGAACAAAGATACCTCTACATAGGTGTACTTTTTAACAAGAGAGGGACCAATACATGGTAGGAACTCTTAAAGTTAAAAGAATCTTAGGACTCAGACTGTAGTCAATATTTTTGCACATACATCTATATTCGTCCATCCTACCCTGACATTCTGTAAAATGGTCTTTTCTATTATTTCAAGTAGTGACATTATTTTTAAACATTATGCCATTTCAGGTCCGAACACATTCACACACTTTCAGTCTTTATTAGTCCTGGTTAATACACTTCTTTTAACTAACAAAGATAATTTTTCTCAGCAATTTTTATGAGTTAGTAAAACACAGTTAACAGTTCCCAGATAAAGATGAGCATTTTTTTATCATATCAGTGAAAATATTTCCACCAATATTATCAACTGACTGAATATCTTTGTGTAACATAACTGCAAATTAACTGTGTATAACATTGTAATACAAATGTCATCATGTACATTCATATGGAAACAGAAACTAAAGTAAAACTGTCTTCAGGGGCTGCAAGAGCATGCCTTGCAAAGAAAACAAAACAAAAAAAAAAATTTGTATAAGTACCGAAGACAAAGCAGCAAGTGCTTTCTATTTTTACTGACTACTACTAGAGATTGTGCCTGCACTGCTTTTATTACCTTCTGTCTTTCTTTGTGTTGTAGAGGTTGCTTATTCTGATACAATAACTTCTACAGAAAAATAGCTACTTGACTGGAGTGAAAGTGTGGAGTTATTTCCTCATTGTGTAGTTGATGAGTAACACAAATACCTCATATGTTACAATGATAATAAAACTACACTTCAAAAACAGCTAACATAGAAGTGGTACTAAAAATGCATTATTACACTGGCACTGTAACGGTGCTAAAAGTGAACAGAGCAAAATAATAATGCTGCACTTCTGGACTGGCTACACAGAGTCAAAGAAGGCAGTACCCTCCTCACACTAGATGTGTAAGAGAGAGTGAGAGAGACAAAGCACAAGTCAAGTTGCTGATCTTTGGTGTATATTTAAGGTGGATTTTCAACTCTACACATAGTCTAAGGTTCTTACCTGCTGGTTCAGTATAGTCATGATGCTGTCTACCAAACATCTCACAGTCATTACCAAAATGGACTCCACATATTTACATGCATTTAGGTTGTTTTTCTTTTGTGTTCATTACAAATGAACATAATGTATAAATACATTCTCAGTAACTAACAGGATAAAGAGAATGATGCCAAGGGTCTATAGCTGCCGATTGTGATCTGTATTAAAGAAAAAAGTCAAGTTTTACTGGTGACTGTGTTCTTCATTTTTGTACACATAAGGAAGTGGCTAGTTGATGTTATCTAAATACACTTCCTGTTTTCATATGTGAAACAAAAAGGTGACATCACAGAATGCTAAATGAAAGCCACTTCAGCAACACTACACATTTGGAAACATCACAGCAAAAACAGACTCAGAATATAAGCATGAGTTTCTAGATCCTCATCAATGTGCCCCAGTAATAAAATTTGTTAGATTTATTCAGTACAGCCTGCTGTCTCTATAACTTAACCATATGGGTTACTGTTACCTGTGACTCATGCATTATACAGCTTTTCTCCCAGACTTCCACTGAAAAAAAGCTCTGGCCAGTTTGGGAAAAACAGTATGAATTAATACAATAAAATTAATAATGGCAAACAGAACAATACTAATAAATACATTTATATGTTGGTGTGTGTGTGTGTGTGTGTGTGTGTGTGTGTGTGTGTGTGTGTGTGTGTGTGTGTGTGTGTGTGTGTGTGTGTGTATCCACAAGATTATCTTTGCTTCTAATGTGCTTTCTGAGCAAAAATACAAGCTGGTCAGAATGCTAGCCCTATACACTAGCATCTACTTCTTTCCTTCCAGACATACCAAAGCAGGTTTTATTTATCTTGGTCATACTATGTCAATGCCTTTGAACAACTTTAGATAATAAGGAAAGTGATGAAGGAAAACAGGGCAGTTCCCAATGCTGAGCATTGAGAAAATGTATTGGTAATGTACTCTGCCATATTACTTACAGGAGAAAAATGACTTTTTTTCTGCAGAACCAATACGGCCACTTGGCCCTCTACAAGAGGCACTGAAGCATCAGGTTTTTCACCCATCCCCTACACCTGTGGTAGTATATGGTACTTACACAGCTGATCAACATGTTAATGACCTTAAAATGGAGTTGACAGACTGACAATTCTGGAGCAAGTCTCAAATGTAAAGCACTTACTAGTGTCAAAAGAACACATACACATATATGACTACATCATTAAAGGTGGACAACTCAGACGAGAGAATCACAAAACACTGAATGATGCATAAGAATGAATCACAAAACACTGACTACTTCTCTTCCAATAAAAATGCCTTATTACAGTAAACCACAGCTACAAAACAGAGATCAAGTGTTGTCCTGGTACTAAAACTGTTAGGGAAAGGGTTTTTAGTGACATTTTTAGTTTTAGTTTTTAGTGTAGCGTTAGAGGCAGGGGTAGTATTAGGACACATGACTAAGGTGGGCAAGGAGGCTTCATCCCCATCCACTATCTTACTCATGTGTGCCATTCCTAACTATAACCCTAACACTACCCCACCCCTAACCCTAACCTTACACATTAGTTTACTAAAACATTTTCCCTAACAGTACCACTGCACAAGACAAAAGGACACAGAATACAGGCAAAACACGTGCACAATACTGATTCTATCCCCTTCCCGAATACCTTACTCTAACCAACTAACCATAAACTTGCATATTCACAACTGCTATAGCACAGTCTTGCACATATTCACAACCACCACTTTTTCATTCAAACATAAACTTTCCTGCACACTCTGCTTACCTGTTACCTTTTGCACATTCTCTCATTTTTACAGCCACAAAAACCTTTCTACCAAATGTGATTCTACCTTTTGAGGTATATATATAAATGTATATGGGTCTACTTCACATCAACGAAATCCCATTTCACTGACATTCATTTCACCGAGACCAAATTACCTAAACTTCAAAACAGTGACAACTCATTTCACTGAATCTCATTTCACCAACAGCTTAAACTTAACAAAAACCAGACAATATAAAACCAAACTAAGTGGGGATATATATATATATATATATATATATATATATATATATATATATATATATATATATAAACAAACTAAGTGGGGATATATATATATATATATATATATATATAAACAAACTAAGTGGGGATATATATATATATATATATATATATATATATATATATATAAACAAACTAAGTGGGGATATATATATATATATATATATATATATATATATATATATATATATATAAATATATATATATGTGTGTGTGTGTGTGTGTGTGCATGTGGCTCTGAACACTTAAAGAGACAGCTTATGTAGGGTGAGCCTGAAAAAAGGCTCACTTGGATCAATGTTGTCCTACTCTGTTTAATAAATAAATGGCAAGAAGCCCATCTGATTGATGAAAATGTATATACATATATTTATTTCTGTCCATTTGTTGGCCCACTATGTGAGCATACCTGTTATGATTTTTCCATTCAGCTAATGACAATATAACAATTTGTTTATGACAAGCTCTGCATCTCTACTCTCTTGCCACATATGTCAGTTCACCCCTACATCATACATGCCCTTGGTAACACATTTTTTCTTGTCAAATTTTCAAAGACATTACAGGGAAAGGAAATATTCCCCGATTCCATGTCTACCATTTGGCATCGACCTGTATGCCGGGACACTGTAAATTCAATACAGTGTCCAACATCAATACATACACAGACACACACACACACACACACACACACACACACACACACACACACACACACACTCACACATATTCATCCATGTCCTTGTGGTCTGAGTCATGACTGAAAAGGATCTGATAAAGATCATTTCACTCACATGAGTTAACTTGTTAAGAAATAAATTGCATTTTTTTATTTATTTGTGTTTGTTTACCAAACTAGAGCACAGACCTCCATGGATTGTTTTCAGACTCAGCCTGGGAGTGCTGTCTGGCTGCTCACAGTCGGCAAAGGAAGCTGATGGAATCAAACCATGAACAACTGGACCACAGGAAACAACTTGCTAACAGCTAATTCTCTGCCCCAAGCAAGTTCAAAGTACAAGACAATATTCAGGTAACCTGGTTTTGCACTCTAGAATATCAGCAAGGATGGTCCAAGACAGCCTTACTGCAATCATCATTATCATCATCATCAGCTCCCTTGTTCCCGTTTTTCTATATGGGGGTCGGGAAATCATGTTAACTGTCACCATCTCTCTCAATTCAGTGCCACACTCCTGCCTTCTTCAACACTCATGCCTGACTATCACACATCTTCTTTCACACAATCCATCTACCTCTTTGCTGGACATCCTCACTTCCTCTTACCTTCTTCCTGTCTGTCTCAAATCTTCCTCACCAGATTGTCTTCTGCTTTTCTGCATATGTGTCTGAACCACCGTAATCTGTTCTCTTTTACCTTTTTTGCGATTGGAGCTACTATGGCTTCTGCTCTTATGTCCTCATTTCTTCCTCTGTCCCACAGTGTGAATCCTAACACCCTTCTCAGGCACTTAATTTCCATCATCTCTAGCTTAATCTGCTCTGCCCTTACTGCCTAGGTTTCTGTATCATACACTAGTACTGGTTGCACCACTGTCTTGCACACTGTACATTTCAGCTTCTTTGGCATTCTTCTGTCATAGATTACACCTGACACTCTATGCCAGTTGGCTGCAGCCCCTCTGATTCTAGCTTTGACCTCTTCATTCAGACTTCCCTTCTCCTCAACCACCCCTCCCAAATACTTTAAGCTATCTACCTGTTCCACTATCTTCCCTTCTATCTCAATTCTCAGCTTCTTCTGATTTCCCCAATTTGCTGACATTACCAGTGTCTTACCTGTGCTTAGTTTCATCCCATGTGCCTTCAGTTTTGCATTCCATTCCCCTATCTTTTGCTGAAGTTCTTGTTTAGTCTGCCTGTAATGCCATATTGTCTGCATACAGAACTTTGTTGATCTGTCCCCTCCATCCTGCTTGCTAATGTAGTCCATCACTAATATGAATAGTAGTGGGCTCAGAGTTGAACCCTGGTGTACACCCATTCTCACTGGGAACCCCTCTGTGAGGCCAAACATTGTTCGTACCTGGGTCCCTGTATATAGCCTGCACTAATTCTACCAATGTTTCTGGGACTTCAAACCACCATAGTACTGCCAAAAATCAGCTTTCTTGCAGCCTTGTCATATGCTTTCTCCAAGTCTGGGAATGTTCAGTTGGACTCTTTCCTCATCTCTAGCTTCTTCTCAACTACCTATCTCACTGCAAACATTAGGTCAGTTGTGCTGCATCCTGATCGGAATCCAAACTACTCATCTCCATCATACATTCTACTGCTCTGCATATCCATTTATCAATCACCATCTCGAGAACTTTCATGCAATGTGATAGGAGTTTGATGCCTCTTTACTGCTCACAGTTGTGGATGCCCACTTTGTTCTTGTACAGTGGCAAGAGTATGTCTATTCTCCAGTCATCTGCTATTAGTATCCTCAGGAGCCATTTCTCCTATATCTCACCCAGCATCTTTATGACATATACTGTGACCTTATCTGAGCCTGCTGCTTTCCCTGGCTGTTTCTGGGGCAGTACAGCTTCTGTGGGGTTTCTTCATTCAGAAGCTGCTGGAAATACTCCTTCCATCTGCCTTTGATGTCCTGTGGACAAGTGAGCAGGTTGTTGCTGGCATTCCTTATGAAGGGTGTCTGGCTATCTTCTTTATCTTTCTGTCTTTGCCTTGCAACCTGATATACATCATTACTGCAATATGCCTCATTATCCCACACTGTGATTAATAGTCATGTCCAGCATTTAAAAATAATTTTAGACTTCCATAATGGATTGGATGCTTTGCAGAAATTGGTTGAAGGTTAGATCCTAGGTTTAAAGACAACACATCAACTCATTTTTTGAAGAATGTATACTATTTTTTAATCAGTCAGTTGAGCTTCTTGCCAATACTGATCCACACCTTTTTCAGGCTCATCCCACAAAAGCTGATTCGTTAAGTGACTTGATCTGAGTCAGACAGATAGGCACAAGAAGGCTATGGGAATCAAACCCTGGACAAGAGGAAGAACTGCTCACTGCCTTAATCTTCTGTGGTAATCCCCTCCTTGGCTTTTTTTTTTTCTCAGACTCTTTCTTGATTTACTCCACTGCACATAAGACGATACATATTCTAAAGCTGCTAATGCTCACAAACTTTTAATAACTGATGGCTTTCCTGTTTTACTTGGTGATTATTTTAAACTTCTAACAAACACTATGAAGGCTGAAACTAACACGCTAGCCTTTACTGATACAGTCATGGAACTGCACTACACTTGCTGAACATGTTCTTTCTGAATGATCCCAAGCATATCTAAGGTATGTCTTGTGTCACATATACAGTCCTACATGCAAGGCTAACGTCAATGAAAAAAGTATAGCTATACTGTCAGTCTACTGCACTATGACACAGACTCTGGCAGCCCACAGCACATAAATATATAAAAAAAATCTTCTCAATAACACTATGGGCACACAACGGTGGTGTACAACCTTTTCTTTACACTCCTCAGAAATCTGAGAAGTTCTTGAACACAGGACTAATAAACCCTAAACAGTTGTACGCAGAAGCAGCGCAAGGTAGTAAAGGAGTACCTCTCAACCTCTTAATGCAAAAAATCTGTACAAAGCTTGACAAAATGGGGGTACAAATAGGGACATATTTTAAATATTGCTCTTATAAACTTAGAAAGTTTCTAGAGTAACAGGATTTGTTTTAATATACATTTTCTGAATGATATGAAGTCTGAAACTCAAATGTATGTCATTATTTAGTGACTATAATCCTGAGATAATCCCAATGATTTGCCAGGAAAATAGAGGAACAGGCCAAAAATATGAGTCAAAAATCTGGACATTCTGTGGAAATCTATACAGTTGAGAGGTATCTGGGCCACAAAGGGGTAAAAAGGGACAGATCTGTGTCTAACTTGCCACAACACCAATTACAAAAAAGCCACAGAAAAGAATAAAAAGACTGGGTAGGCAGCTGACATTGAGGGAGGCACAATTATTTATTTTATTTTACATTTGTTGACCGGGAGAGTCCGACTGGATACATGTCCATTTTCAGAGGAGGCCCAGGGAGAAAAGCTCCACAGATTAAGAGCAAACAAGTAAGAGATTTCTACATAGCAAGCAAGTATTCATAGGAAAACACATGATTTCACAAGATTTCATAGTTTTAAAGTTACAAAGTACAAAATTCATTGGCAGTCGCAAGATTTAACAAAATTCCATAGTTTAAAATTAGAGTAAAGTAGTACTTAGACAGTACTGGTTTCCAGTAATAACATTGATTGAGACAAATGTAAGTAAAAGGGGGTTGGTAGTGGATGTTAGAGTTAGTTTTGTGAGATGTGATTGGGTTTAAAGTTGGAATGTGTATAATTGTGGACTGTTGGGTGTGGGTGTTTGCAGGTGAGGCACTATAAGGAGAAGTCATGATTCTTCTTGAAGGGAAAGAAGTGAAAGGGAGCTCGAGAGTGGGTCAGAGGGTGTGTATGGTATGGGTCAAGCTGGTGGGTAGCAAGGGCATAGCCATGCAAGTTTTAGGTGTTCTTTTAGTAGCTGTTTGAATGTAATCATTGAGTTGGCTGACGTAACAGCTGAAGGTAATGAGTTCCAAATTGTACTGATGCAGTTAGGGAAGAGGGAGTCACCTGCTGTGTTATTGCTTTTGGTCACCTTGATTAGTCTTTTATCATTTGAGTGAAGTTGTCTGGTATTCACTTGTAGTTTAAGTAGATTAGATAGTGCTGGGTTTTTTTTAGGAAGTAGTAGAAGTTTATTGGCAAAAGAAAGCTGATGGAATGAGAGGAGATTTGGGAATTAAAGCGAGTTAAGTTGATTTAGAGAACAACTGTGGTGGGCACGGTGAGGATCACCAGTAGCAAATTTGGCAATTTGACTGTAGCAGATGTCAAGCTTGACCATTTCAGTTTTGGGTAGGTTGGTGAAGATGGGAGCGGCATAGAATAGTGTGGAGAGGAGGTGGGTTTGAGCTATGGTTATTTTAGCAGGTTGGGTTAGTATTTATTTACTTTTCTTTAAGTATCAAAGACTTTAGAAACACTTCCAAACAAAAAAAAAAATCTTAAACATAATATTGTACACCGTAGCTATGCTTTCTTACTTCCTATCAACAAAGCTAGTTTAAGGCATCTTGTTATTAAAAAAGAAGTTATGTACTCACCATAATGTTCCAGCTGAGTAGGTAACTTCATTTGTCAGCAACCTGTGGGTATCGGATCCGAGCCGGCAGCTTTCCTAGCCAAAGATCCGAGCTCCAAGCTCCTCCCCCTACCCACAATACCCTGCTACCTCCCTCTAGTCCTCAGATCGAGTTTGCCACAGTATCACAGAACACTACAATAACAAAAAGACAAACCACCTGAACATCCTAACCTGGTGTGATCTGGTAAGTGGAACACATTAGTCCTACAATGACGAATTAGAAGTTATGTACCTACCATAACGTTCCATGTTAGTTGTCTTCTCTCGCCTTCTTTCTTGCTGAATGGGTTCGGAGCCGATCCTCGGCTCCGACTCGGCACTTGCTAAGCTCAAGAGCTAATTTTACCAGCTCGAGGCAACCCTATATCCCATGATGCAAGGCGGAGATTACTCAGATCTCGTTTGGTAGCTAAAGAAATAGCAGTATTTTCTTCCAACTTAGGAGGAAGAAATAAAAAATACTAAATAACATCATAACCCTCTAGAAAGGATCCACATAATCTAGTGACACTAGAAGTTGAACAGCTAGAAAAAGGTAATAACCCCTTAATAGAAGATGTATAATCTTCTCGGTCTGACCAGGCTAGGGGGAAGGAGGGCGGGACGCAAGAAAGAAGGCGAGAGAAGACAACTAAAATGGAACGTTATGGTAGGTACATAACTTCTAAATGTTAAGTTGTCAATCTCGCCTTCATTCTTGCTGGATGGGACCGCCCAGCACCTCTATCCTGGGTGGCTCAATGGAACAGACTCTTGAGAACGGTGGAACCAAAATTTGCTCTGTCTCTGGAGACCAAATCTAATTTGTAATGTGAGACAAAGGTATGAGGAGAGGCCCATGTGGCTGCTGCACAAATAGTGTCTATTGGAAGTCTAGCTTGAAAACTGTAGATGTAGCTAGAGCTCTGGTAGAATGGGCTTTTGGGTTAGAAACCAACTCTTTGCCTCTGAGCTGATAAATGTAAGTGATTACGGAAGACAGCCACCTAGATAAAGTTACCTTAGAAACTGGAAGGCCTTTCCTGTTCTCTGCATAGGATAGAAAAAGTTGATCAGATTTCCTAAAAATTTTTGTCTTATCCAGATAATATCTCAGCTGACGGTGAACATCGAGATAATGTAACTTTTTCAGCTCTATCAGAATAATTCGGGAAAAATACTGGAAGATCAATGGACTGATTTAGGTTAGTCTGAGATGCCACCTTTGGTAAGAAAAGAGCGGATTAGTTCTTAGGGATACCTATCTTTGTGGAATATTAGATAGGGAGGGCGAACACAGAGAGCATGAAGCTCAGATACTCTCCTGGCAGATGTAATGGCAACTAGAAAAAGTGTCTTCCAAGAAAGCAATTTCAAGGAACAGGCAGCTGCAGGTTAGAACGAGGGAAGAATCAAGGACGTTAAAACTAAATTTAGATCCCACTGTGGTGGGGGGTCTCTAATAGGAGGTTTCAATAAAAGATACCTCAAGGAATGCATACTTGCAAAAGTTTATGTGACATAATGTTGTGGTCCAAAAGCCTATATGAAAATTTGAAATGGCTGCCAGTTGAACTTTCACTGTGGAAGAAGAGGATCCTGAATTAAAAATGTCAGCTAGGAAGTCCAACACCGAATGAATTGGAGCAGTATAGGGGTCTATGTTCCTAGCTTTTGCCCAGAAAGAGAAGCATCGCCATTTACTAGTGTAGATCTTTCTGGTAGAAGATTTTAGGAAGCTACTATGATATCCCGTACAGGATTAGAAATCATAGGAAGCCTGGCTAAGGATGGAAGTGAGCAACCAGGCAGTGAGGTTGAGAGAAGGTATGGATTGGTGCAGTTGACCCGACTGGTGGGTCAGAAGATCTGGAACCGGGTCCAGATGCCATGGCTGTACCAAGAGGTAATGATGTAGGAACGAAACCAAATCTGTCGAGGCCAATAAGGGGCAATGAGAATCAACTTGGCTCTCAAGGCGGTTGCTTTCTGAATTAGCTGAGGTATCAGCAGAAAAGGAGGAAAAGCATAACGAAGTCCCCGGGGCCAATCTTGGGTTAGAGGCGCCTCTGGGGTGGCCTGGAAGGGGGAAGAGAGAGAAGAAGTCTGGGCATTTGCTGTTTTGAGGTGTAGCGAAAAGGTCGCAGCAAGGAAGGCCCCACTTCTGAAAAATCTCTTCCGTCACTGACTGTTTGAGAGACCACTCATGAGGCATGAGAATAGCTCTGCTCAATCTGTCCGCTATGATGTTGGATTTCCCGGGGATGTGCGTTGCTATCAGAAACCGGTGAGAGGAGATTGCCCATTGCCAAAGTCTGAGAGCCTCTCAACACAGTGGATAGGACTTGATTCCGCCCTGTTTGTTTATATACCACACTACGGACATATTGTCTGTTTGGACTGCAATAGTTCCCAGGGGAAGAGAGTCGTTGAGGGCTTGCAACGTTAAAAGCACTGCTCTCATCTCCAGAACATTTATGTGCAGATGGTACTCGAAAGGTTGCCAAGTGCCATGGACCATTCTGCCCTGATAATGCCCCCCCCACCCGATCAGGGAGGCGTCCGATGTAACCGTGGCAACCGGGGCAAGAGGAACAAATGGTCTGCCTTGATGGATTTGAGGGGATGATATCCAGCAAGTTAGATGTCTTTTGCAAGTTGGATGATCTCGTGACGCATGGGAAGTTGCTGAAAGGACCATTGGGTGAATAGCATCCATTGTAGCAGCCGCATGTAAAAGCGGGCGAGGAAGAAGTGTTACGGAGGCCATAAGACCCAGTACTTTCAGAGCAAATCTGGCCTGAAGTTTGTTGCTGAATAGAATCACTTGGACGTGTCTTTGAATGTCCAAGATCCTTTGGTCTGTCAACCTTGCAGAAAGTTGTACGGTGTCCAAATTTGTTTCTATAAAAGTAATATATTGACAAGGCGTAATAAGGCAGATTTTTCAAATTTATAGACATTCCCAGCCCTCTGCAAGTGAATGGTGTAATTTCTGGCTTGGAGAGGCTGATGCCTGGTGGTAGGCAGTGAGGAAACGAGTCGCTCTAGATATGGAAACGCTTCTGGAACCTTGACGTGCCTCAGGTGAGCAGTAGCCACTGCCATGCATTCGTGAACACTCTGGGGCTGTAGTGAGTCCAAAGGGCAGGGCTCTGAACTGGAAGTGACTGGTCCCCAGCCCTAAAAGCGGAGAAATCTTCTGAGCTGCCTGTGAATTTTTAGTGTGATAGTATGCATCCTGAAGATCTATCGAAAGCACATCCAATTGTCCTTTGCCCAGAAAGGGCAGAATGGACTAGCGTGTGACCATCCGAATCTTGATTTCTTTACAAACTTGTTGAGTTTGCTCAGATCTAATATTGGTCTTCAGTCCCTGTCTTTTTGGAACTAAAAAGAACCTTTTGGGGTTAGGGGTTCCGGAAAAACCTATTGTTTTTTTTTTTCCCCAATTTTTTTTTTCCCCGGGGGGGGGCCCCCAAGAATGTTTCTTTTTGGGGTTTTGGGGAAAGGGGGGGGGGGGTTTTAATCAGTCTTGACTTTTTTTTTTAAAAATTTTTGGCCCCTGTGTTTTTTTCCCAGGGGCCTTTGTAGTAACCCCAAATTTTTTTTGGACTCTTTTTTTTTTTTTTTTTTTTTTTTTGGTTTTTTAAATTTTGTTTTTTTTCAAGGGTTTGGGGCTTTTTGTTTTTTTCCGCTTTTTTTTTTAACAGGCAGTCGTCCAGGTATGGATAAATTTGGATTCCCTGTAGCCTGCAGTGAGCGTTACTGATGCCAGGCATTTTGTGAATACTCTGGGCAGTAGATAAGCCAAAGGGCAATGCTGAGAATGGATAATGCTCTGATCCTGCAAGAAATCTGAGGTATCTTCTGCAATTTGGTCATTATGGGGACGTGCAGGTGCCTCCTTGAGATCTAGAGTTACCAGCCAACACTCCTTGCCCAGCATGGGAAGAAGTTGCTGAAGGGTCAGCATTTTGAATTTTGGGACAATGATGTATGTGTTTAAGACGGACAGGTCGAGAATAGGTCTCCAACTTTTCTCTTTTCTTGGTACTAGGAAGAGTCTGGAGTAGAATCCTTTGCCCTGTTCTGTTATTGGTACTCTTTCCACAGCTCTTATCTTTATTAATTGGCGCTTATCTCCTTTAGAGCTTCTGTTTTGATTTGGAGGTAGGTTTGGCATTCCTCTTTTACTGGTAAGGTGTGGAAGTGGAACCTGTAACCTTGGTCTATGGTTTGCAAAATCCACTTGTCTTTTGTGATATAGTGCCAATTTTTCGAAAATAAGGCTAACTTTCCGCCTAAAGGTGCTGTTATTTGCTCCCTGGTAGGCGTGTCAGAGCCAAGTCACTGTGATTGTCCTGTTGCAGTGGCAGTGGTTGTGTCTGTGCCTCGGTTATTGCCTTGCCACTGTCGTCCTCTGTAGGCACCTCCTCTGGATTGATTTCTGCCTCTAGAGCGTCTATTCCTGCCTCTTTGAGATTTTGAGGAGTGGACCAATTTTTGGCAGGCCAGTTCCTGCTAAACCTTGGGGGCTGAACCTGTAAGAAATCCTTAACTGTTTGTACAGATTTTGCCTTCTCTTCCATTTTCTTCATTACTTGCTGAGCAGGTGTACCAAATAGACTGGCTTTATCCATAGGAGCATCTAACAGCTTTGCTTTAACATGATCCGCAAGACCTGTTCTTTCAACCATGCATGCCTTCTTATCACTGTGCCAGTCATGGCTGATCTAAATGAAGCCTCCAGTGCATCATAGCCACATTTTAAAGAATGGTTACTAACCTGCTGAATGTTATTCACCATTTCTAAAACATATTTCTTATCTAAGGAATCATCAGTGGACAGCTTCTTAGTTAACTGATCAAGCATAAACTCTTGGTATTGGATCATATGAAACTGACAGTTTAAAGCTCTAGCTGAGAGAGTAGCAGAGGTGTAAACTTTTTCCCCATCTCTCTAAGGACCTGGATTCCCTTTCAGAAGGAATAGGGTTTTTTGCTGAGGTCGAGGCTACTGCCTTAGGCCCCTGGGATATAGTCTCAGGATCTGCAAGTGGGGCCTTGTAAAGGTGGTGATGAGTGTCTGGCACCCTGTAAAATCTATCTGGTTTGGCAGGGGCTGGAGGTAAAGTATCAGGAGCAGTGCAAACATCATTAAATGCATCATCCACAACAGGCAGTACTGGAGGTATAGCTAAGGGCCTATGTTGTGGTAAGTGCAGAAATGTCCTAAGCCTTTTCTTGAATCTGAGAAATCTTGTCCCTGCCATTGAATTGTTCTCTCATGGCATGTAAGGTTTCCCCAAAGGAAAATTCCTCTGGTGGAGAGGCAGATGGAATGGATTCTTCAGCATCGGAATCTTCATAAGTAGAAAAGGAGCCTCTGGCTGATCTGTAATGTCTGAGTCATCCGAAGAATCATCAGAGGACACTGGCTGGGGGCTCTGCTCTAGGTCTCTTTTCTGGGGCTGAGAGGCCCTGTCTGGGTGAGATTGGGATCCCTAATTAAGGATATTAAATCCTCTGCCAGAGTAAGCATTTGTGAACTAGAAGTGGGCATGTGTGAGGGGCTTAACAGGCACTGATTTAACAGTTTTGGCTGCTTTAGCCCTGGCAAAGGCCTTAATAGACATGGCTGCAGGAGGCCTAGCAGCACCACGTGCTGGGGTAGAGACATCCAAAGGAATGGTGTCTGATAAATCACTAGGAACCACAGTAGTAGGCAGAACTACAGAGGCCGATTCAACTAAGGTAGCAGGAGCCTCAGTAGTAGTCGTGGATTCGGCTGAAGATTGACCGGTTTCTCGGTTTCGGCGAAACCAAGACACTCGCGCTTGCTTAACCGTGGTTTCGGCGAAACCGCGGACCGCAGTGTCGGTCTTTTCTTTGCGTTTTTAACAATTTGGGTAGTCGGAGGATCCGACGGCATAATGTCGCAAAATCTGAGCGAAAAACTGTTCAGCAAACTCCGACCCGATGCCTAAGCGTTGTCGGTTGAAGGAAGCACAGGCCGAACAAGCTGCTACGTGCGTGGTCTGGGCCTAAGCAAGGCAGGCAGTAAAAGTGGAAATCTTTATGAGGTATTTGTTTCCCACAAGTTAAACAGTTATTGACTTTTTCTGACATCGGCTGAGGCAAGAAAGAGTCCCAACGGGTACTTAGCTTTTAGAAGTCTTCGAAGTAGTATTCGGTAGTAGTAATCTCTGGATCTGACCGACCGGCACTTGCGAACAGCTTCCGCTTCGGGCGCCGCGCGGCAAGAAAGACTGAGGAAAATGGCGTCGGCTGATGCCTTTATACCCGAAGACCAGCAGAGATGACGTCGGGTGAAGTGTGACATCAGCCGAAGCCGGACCCAGACTTTGGAATCCGGCCGACCGAAGGGCTGCCTGACGACAGGACAACCCATTTGTTATGACTGCAGATGCATCCTTGAAGGACATCGTTCCAGCTGAGTAGGTAACTTCATTTGTCAGCAACCTGTGGGTATCGGATCCGAGCCGGCAGCTTTCCTAGCCAAAGATCCGAGCTCCAATCTCCTCCCCCTACCCACAATACCCTGCTACCTCCCTCTAGTCCTCAGATCGAGTTTGCCACAGTATCACAGAACACTACAATAACAAAAAGACAAACCACCTGAACATCCTAACCTGGTGTGATCTGGTAAGTGGAACACATTAGTCCTACAATGACGAATTAGAAGTTATGTACCTACCATAACGTTCCATGTTAGTTGTCTTCTCTCGCCTTCTTTCTTGCTGAATGGGTTCGGAGCCGATCCTCGGCTCCGACTTGCTAAGCTCGAGAGCTAATTTTACCAGCTCAAGGCAACCCTATATCCCATGATGCAAGGCGGAGATTACTCAGATCTCGTTTGGTAGCTAAAGAAATAGCAGTATTTTCTTCCAACTTAGGAGGAAGAAATAAAAAATACTAAATAACATCATAACCCTCTAGAAAGGATCCACATAATCTAGTGACACTAGAAGTTGAACAGCTAGAAAACGGTAATAACCCCTTAATAGAAGATGTATAATCTTCTCGGTCTGACCAGGCTAGGGGGAAGGAGGGCGGGACGCAAGAAAGAAGGCGAGAGAAGACAACTAACATGGAATGTTATGGTAGGTACATAACTTCTAAATGTTGTTGTCAATCTCGCCTTCATTCTTGCTGGATGGGACCGCGTCCCTAGCACCTCTATCCTGGGTGGCTCAATGGAACAGACTCTTGAGAACGGTGGAACCAAAATTTGCTCTGTCTCTGGAGACCAAATCTAATTTGTAATGTGAGACAAAGGTATGAGGAGAGGCCCATGTGGCTGCTGCACAAATAGTGTCTATTGGAAGTCTAGCTTGAAAAGCTGTAGATGTAGCTAGAGCTCTGGTAGAATGGGCTTTTGGGTTAGAAACCAACTCTTTGCCTCTGAGCTGATAAATGTAAGTGATTACGGAAGACAGCCACCTAGATAAAGTTACCTTAGAAACTGGAAGGCCTTTCCTGTTCTCTGCATAGGATAGAAAAAGTTGATCAGATTTCCTAAAAATTTTTGTCTTATCCAGATAATATCTCAGCTCACGGTGAACATCGAGATAATGTAACTTTTGTTCAGCTCTATCAGAATAATTCGGGAAAAATACTGGAAGATCAATGGACTGATTTAGGTTAGTCTGAGATGCCACCTTTGGTAAGAAAGACGGATTAGTTCTTAGGGATACCCTATCTTTGTGGAATATTAGATAGGGAGGGCGAACAGAGAGAGCATGGAGCTCAGATACTCTCCTGGCAGATGTAATGGCAACTAGAAAAAGTGTCTTCCAAGAAAGCAATTTCAAGGAACAGGCAGCTGCAGGTTAGAACGAGGGAAGAATCAAGGACGTTAAAACTAAATTTAGATCCCACTGTGGTGGGGGGTCTCTAATAGGAGGTTTCAATAAAAAGATACCTCGAAGGAATGCCTTGCAAAGTTTATGTGACATAATGTTGTGGTCCAAAAAGCCTATATGAAAATTTGAAATGGCTGCCAGCTGAACTTTCACTGTGGAAGAAGAGGATCCTGAATTAAAAATGTCAGCTAGGAAGTCCAACACCGAATGAATTGGAGCAGTATAGGGGTCTATGTTCCTAGCTTTTGCCCAGAAAGAGAAGCGTCGCCATTTACTAGTGTAGATCTTTCTGGTAGAAGATTTTAGGGAAGCTACTATGATATCCCGTACAGGATTAGAAATCATAGGAAGCCTGGCTAAGGATGGAAGTGGAGCAACCAAGCAGTGAGGTTGAGAGAAGGTATGGATTGGTGCAGTTGACCCGACTGGTGGGTCAGAAGATCTGGAACCGGGTCCAGATGCCATGGCTGTACCAAGAGGTAATGATGTAGGAACGGAAACCAAATCTGTCGAGGCCAATAAGGGGCAATGAGAATCAACTTGGCTCTCAAGGCGGTTGCTTTCTGAATTAGCTGAGGTATCAGCAGAAAAGGAGGAAAAGCATAACGAAGTCCCCGGGGCCAATCTTGGGTTAGAGCGTCTCTGGGGGGGTGGCCTGGAAGGGGGAAGAGAGAGATGAAGTCTGGGCATTTGCTGTTTTGAGGTGTAGCGAAAAGGTCGCAGCAAGGAAGGCCCCACTTCTGAAAAATCTCTTCCGTCACTGACTGTTTGAGAGACCACTCATGAGGCATGAGAATAGCTCTGGTCAATCTGTCCGCTATGATGTTGGATTTCCCGGGGATGTGCGTTGCTATCAGAAACCGGTGAGAGGAGATTGCCCATTGCCAAAGTCTGAGAGCCTCTCGACACAGTGGATAGGACTTGATTCCGCCCTGTTTGTTTATATACCACACTACGGACATATTGTCTGTTTGGACTGCAATAGTTCCCAGGGGAAGAGAGTCGTTGAGGGCTTGCAATGTTAAAAGCACTGCTCTCATCTCCAGAACATTTATGTGCAGATGGTACTCGAAAGGTTGCCAAGTGCCATGGACCATTCTGCCCTGATAATGCCCCCCCCACCCGATCAGGGAGGCGTCCGATGTAACCGTGGCAACCGGGGCAAGAGGAACAAATGGTCTGCCTTGATGGATTTGAGGGGACAATATCCAGCAAGTCAGATGTCTTTTGCAAGTTGGATGATCTCGTGACGCATGGGAAGTTGCTGAAAGGACCATTGGGTGAATAGCATCCATTGTAGCAGCCGCATGTAAAAGCGGGCGAGGGGAAGAAGTGTTACGGAGGCCGCCATAAGACCCAGTACTTTCAGAGCAAATCTGGCCTGAAGTTTGTTGCTGAATAGAATCACTTGGACGTGTCTTTGAATGTCCAAGATCCTTTGGTCTGTCAACCTTGCAGAAAGTTGTACGGTGTCCAAATTTGCGCCTATAAAAGTAATATATTGACAAGGCGACAAGGCAGATTTTTCGAAATTTATAGACATTCCTAGCCCTCTGCAAGTGTGAATGGTGTAATTTCTGGCTTGGAGAGGCTGATGCCTGGTGGTGGCAGTGAGGAACGAGTCGTCTAGATATGGAAACGCCTGGAATCCTTGACGTCTCAGGTGAGCCATAACCACTGCCATGCATTCGGTGAACACTCTGGGGGCTGTAGTGAGTCCAAAGGGCAGGGCTCTGAACTGGAAGTGACTGGTCCCCAGCCGAAAGCGGAGAAATCTTCTGGAGCGTCTGTGAATTTTTATGTGATAGTATGCATCCTGAAGATCTATCGAGCACATCCAATTGTCCTTGCCCAGAAAGGGCAGAATGGACTGAAGCGTGACCATCCGGAATCTTGATTTCTTTACAAACTTGTTGAGTTTGCTCAGATCTAATATTGGTCTTCAGTCCCCTGTCTTTTTTGGAACTAAAAAGAACCTTGAGTAGATTCCGGATCCTATTTGGTCCACTGGGACTGGCTGGATGGCTCTTTTTACTAGCAGTTTTGATATTTCTAGTACTGCTAGTTCCCTTAGACCGGGTGGAACGTCTGGAAGGGTTCCCTTTTGTTGAATTGGGGTTTGAATAAAAGGAATTTTGTAACCCTCGGATATAATTGACTGTACCCATTTGTCTTGAGAAAGGGAAAGCCAGGCTATTGGGTACAGCGATAATTTTCCCCCGACTGCCTCCGAAGGCGGACAATCGGGCAACATCTCAGGGATGCTGGAAGGGTTTGTCAGAAAGAGGATCTCTACTACCCTGATTCTGCGGACCCCCTCTGCCCCTAGGGCGGCGTCTATTATTGTTACCCCCTCTGCCTCTGGGGGTAAACTGACTTCTTGCATCAGGCGTGACTCCTTGAGATTTGCGGAACCACATTTTCCCTCCCTTCTGTCCTTTGGGGTAAGGTCTAGAAGGGGTGGAGAAACGGACTCCTACGGCAGAAAGAGTCTTGCCATCTTGTTCGCATCTAGTCAAAGTGTCTTTCACTTGAGGACCGAACAAGGTCGAGCCATCAAAAGGGGAGTTTGTGAAAGACGCTTGAAGGTGTCTGCAAAATTACAAAGCCGCATCCAGGACTGACGCCTTAAAGCCACTCCTGTGCCTGCGGCCCTACTCGCTCCATCGGCTGCATAAGAAATGAGCCGCATGGAGGAGTTAGCAATGGAGTTAAGGATTCCTAGCGGTGAGCTAATCTTATCCTGAGACCCAGCAGCTGTAAAACTTCTCCCAACTCTTTAAGAACATCTCTTTGAAGGCGGGTGAAGTGGCATAAGTAGTTCAGCGATCTCATGGCAAAAGTCGCTGAAGAAAAAAATCCGCTTACCATACCTGTCCATAGTCCTAGAATCCTTATTAGGAGGATGAACAGGTACTGAAGGATCAGCTAATTCCTTCTTGGTGGCAGCAGCCACCACCATGGCATCAACTGGGACACCTTTTGTTAAGTATTGTCTATCTTGTGGGGCTGTAATAAATTTTGAAGGTCTCCTGGGGGTAGGTTCCACCGAATCCGGAGGCATCCATGCCTTCCGAGCCACTACTTCCATGAGAGGGTCGAAAGGCGGAGACACCCATGAGGTGGAGGGTCGAGATCCGAACGCCTCCAGGTATACTGACTCGTCCTCGGAGGGATTAAGGGAGGACCAGTTCCCTTCTGTTTAAGGATTTCAAGGATGTCTGAAAATGAGACATCCTCAGAGGAGGACCTTGGGGACCCCTCTGACTCATCCAAGTCAGTATCTGATGTAGTAGACTCAGGGGAGTCTAAATGTTTCCTCTTACATGTCCTCTTACGGGGGGGTTCTCCTGATGGATCAGGAGAAGCCTCGGAAGAGGAAGATATTCCCAATGGGGAAACCTGAGGCGTTGGATCTCTGGGTCCGGGAGCAAGAGAGTGGGAAGAGACGTCAGCAGGCACTGTAGTGGGAGGAGCTGATAGAACTGTCCGTTGACTAAGCCCAGGGGCTAGTACACTCCTCATCACCTCAAAGGCTCCCCCATCAGAGAGACCAGAAGGTTCCCGCTCCGAAGAGATAGGAACCCCAGGCCTCACCGAGAGGGAAGGCTCCGAGGTAGATGTCGGGGCCGAGCTCACCAACGCCGAAGCTCCGAGAGGGAGAACGGGGTCAGACAAGGGTCCGATGCCACTCGCCCCCTCGGAGCCGACGAGAGAGACTAGACGCCCGGATCCCTCCAATGAAGGTCTCAAGGAGGAAATCGGAGCAGAGGACGACAGAGCCAAAAGGGGTGGTATCGGCTCCGAAGTAACAACGGTACCGGTTCTGAGGAGCTCCAGCCCCGAGCTCTGTAAGAGAGTCGAAGGAGGAATGTTCGGTGGATGTGATATAGCTACCATCTGTTGAGATGGGCTATGGAGTATTTGGGCCAATGCCTGAGACTTTAACAGTCTACTCACCACTCTCTCAAGGTCGTGATCAGATAGCCTGGATGACTGAGAAGATCGGCTCCGATGGCTCCGCTCCGAGAGCAAGGGTGATCTCGGAGCCGAATGAATAGATCCCACAGAAGGGGATCGAGATCTCTTTTTTGAGATCAATGGAGCCATCGAAGCCGAAGATACGTCGGCTCCAACAGGAGCCAACACTGAGTGTCTAGACTTGACAGTATCGGCGCCGGATGGAGCCGATACTGATACTGATATAGAAAGATCGGCTCCAGCCGGAGCCGATCTCGAACCTGGTGAGGAAGAACCTGAAGCCAATGACTTGGAAGCCTGAGCCGAAGGCTTAACAGGTTTCGAGGGCTTCCCCGGCGCCAACTTAGTCGGGGAGCTCTCGGGTTTTAATAAGCCCCTTAAAATGAGCTTATTTTTTCGTTCCTGCAGGACTCTTGGGCTGAAAGCATGACAGATAGCACAAGAGTCCTGCAGGTGCGAAGGTCCCAGGCAATAAACACAAGAAGTGTGACCGTCTGTCAGAGACATCTTCTGACAGCACGAGTCACACTTCTTGAAGCCTGAGACCTTAGTGTCCCTCGACATAACTGTGTCGATGAAACACTGGAAACACACTCACACACAAAACACTCTCAGTCCAACAATTTAATTAAATTAAATTAAACTAACAGGGATAACAGACAGTCACACACAAAAAATTCCCTGACAGGAAAAAATTTAGGGAGGGGAAGGCCTAAGGCCTAACTAGGGGGAAGGAATATTTACTTAAAAGAAGGGAACACTGACAGGAATAGGGTTAACGTGAGTCGGTAATTAACAAAAAATAATATTTATATGTAAAAAGTTAAAGGGGGTAGACAAAAGTCTCTAAAAAGTTCACTTGCCTAGAGCTGGTAAAAGAAGGCACCTCGTTAGCGGCGCAACGAGATCTGAGTAATCTCCGCCTTGCATCATGGGATATAGGGTTGCCTCGAGCTGGTAAAATTAGCTCTCAAGCTTAGCAAGTGCCGAGTCGGAGCCGAGGATCGGCTCCGAACCCATCCAGCAAGAATGAAGGCGAGATTGACAACTTAACATCTATAGGTCAGGGGGATGGAGGGAGGGTTGGTTGCTGACAAATGAAGTTACCTACTCAGATGCAACGTTATGGTGAGTACATAACTTCTTTATCTGAAGTAGTTAACTTCATTTGATCAGCAACCTGTGGGACAGAGTCCCCAGCTACCAACAACTTGGGAGGTCCTCATGGAAGGATGTTCCGGAGCACTGCAGAGCCAAAAGATGCGCGTCCTCTGGATATTAGATCCAATTTATAATGTGTAATGAAAGTATGAGAGGAAGCCCAAGTAGCTGCTGAACAAATGTCATCCAAAGAGACCCTCGACCAAAAGGCAGCAGAAGTAGCTACAGAACGGGTGGAGTGAGCTCAAACCCTCATGGGCTCAGGTCGACCAGAGCTTCTGTATGTGATAAGGATGCACTGGGAAATCCATCTAGCTAAGGTTACTTTAGCCACTAGTTTACCCAGACAGGACTTGCAAATGAAACAAAGAGTTGATCTGATTTTCGAATATCAGCTGTTCTGTTTAAGTAAAATCGCAACTGTCTATGTACATCCAGACAATGAAGTCTATACTCTCCTTTGTTCTGATAATTAGGAAAGAAGACAGGTAGATTGATGGATTGGTTGATGTTGGCTTCGGAAGCCACTTTAGGTAGAAAGGAGGGATTAGTCCTGAGGGAAACCCTGTCTTTATGAAAGATGATGTATGGAGGCTTACTGCAAAGAGCGTGAAGCTCCGATATCCTTCTAGCTGAGGTAATAGCAATCAAGAAGGCAGTTTTCCAAGATACATACTTTAGGTCAACCGAAGCAGCAGGCTCAAAGGGGGGGCCAGACAGAGCCTGGAGAACTAGGGTTAAATCTCATGGAGGAACTACATCTTTAACAGGGGGTCTTAACAGGAAAGTTCCTTTCAGGAAGGCCTTGCAAATCTTAGAGGAAGCTAGGGGCCAAAATTGTTTCCAACATGGAAGTGGGAAATAGCTGCCAACTGAACTTTAACAGTAGAAGAACTAGCCCCTTGATGAAAAATATGGGATAGAAAGTCGAGGACTGCTGGGACAGGAGCCGTAAAGGGGTCCAAATTCCTATGCTCCGCCCAGATAGAGAAACGCTTCCATTTACTCTTGTAGATTTTCTTGGTAGAAGGCTTATGAGTGGCCACCAAGAGGGCCTTAACTGAGGATGAGATACCGGGAGTCCTAGCCATTAATGGAACTGGATCAACCAAGCCGAAAGCTTGAGGTTGTCCAGGTCAGGGGTCTTCAATCCCAAGGGATGAGAAATCAGATCCGGAATGGGATCTAAGATCCATGGAGGATGCACTAGATGAGACCGTAGGCATGGGTACCAGGTTTAGCGAGGCCAGAATGCGGCTATGAGGATAACTCTGCTCCCCAACCGACGAGCTTTCTGCAGGAATTTTGTCATTAGTGGAGAGGAGGATAAGCATAAAGAAGACCGGATTGCCAAGCATGAACCAGAGCATCTCTGCGGGTTTCCCCTGGTGGGGGAATTAGTCTTGGAAAACTGCCTTCTTGATTGCTATTACCGCAGCTAGAAGGATATCAGAGCTTCACGCTCTTTGCAGTAAGCCTCCATACATCATCTTTCATAAAGACAGGGTTTCCCTCAGTGGTGCAGTGGTTAACGTTGTTGCCTCACAGCAAGAGGTTCTCTGGTTCGATTCTCGGCTGGGGTGCCTTCTGTGTGGAGTTTGCATGTTCTCCCTGTGTTCGTATGGGTTTCCTCCGGGTACTCCGGTTTCCTCCCACATTCCAAAGACATGCATCTGGAGCATTTCTCCCCGGGCCTCCGTTGAAAACAGGCTCTGTGGAACCTAGTCGGACTTTCCCAGTCAACAAATGTTAAATAAATAAATAAATAAATTAGAGTGAAGAACTCACTGCACTTTGCGTTCGAAGATGACGCGAACAGATCGCAGCAAGGTTGACCCCATTTGAGGAAGATCTGTTCCGCTACTAAGGTGTTCAGAGACCACTCGTAAGGTGAGAGGATAGTTCGACTCAACCTGTCCGTTAGAATGTTTGACCGACCTGGTATGTGCATTGCTATGAGAAAGCGGTTGGTGGATATCGCCCATTCCCACACTCTCATGTCCTCTCGGCAAAGTGGGTAAGATCTGGTTCCCCCCTGCTTGTTTATGTACCAGGCTACTGACATGTTGTCTGTTTGAATTGCAATAGTCCCTGGAGGGAGAAGGGAATGGAGAGCCCGCAACGCTAGAAGCACCGCCCTCATTTCCAGGAAACTGATATGCAAAAAGGTCTCTGTGTGAGTCCACGTGCCTTGGACGGATCTGCCCCTGCAATGCCCCCCCACCCGAGGAGAGACGCGTCCGTGGTCACTGTGACTTTGGGTGGGGACATGGAGAAGGGGCACCCTTCCCAGAGATCACTGGAATGGAGCCACCAAAGCAGAGATTTCCTGCAAACCCTGCTGAGGGGAATAGGTGTAGACAGAGGATGATGTAGGATGGACCACTGGACCTGTAAAGTCCATTGGAGGATTTTCATATTAAGACGTGCGATCGGTAACAAGTTGATGGCCGCTGCCATGGACCCCAGGGCGCTCAAGACTAATTCCGCTGGAGGGGCCGATGATTGTAGGAGAGCCAAAATGTGGAGGTTTAGGTTGCGGAGTCTGTCCGCCATCAGGAAGACTTTGGACTGGTTTGTGTCTATCCTAGCCCCTATGAAGTCCAAGATCTGAGTAGGCTGCAGGGAGGATTTCTTGTGGTTGATCGTAATCCCTAGAAGGTGGGCTAGATGTAAGAAGTAGTCCCTGGCTGGACATAGTAGATGCCTGGTAGGTGCGGTTAGGAGCCAGTAGTCCAGGTAAGGAAAGACCTGTATTCCCTGAAGCCTCAGGTGGGCCGCTACAACTGCCATGACATTGGTGAACACCCTGGGGACTGTGGTGAGACCGAAGGGTAGGACCCAAAACTGATAATGGTTGGCTCCCAGCCGAAAGTGGGGAAGCCTCCTGGATCGCTTGTCCATTAGAATGTGGTAGTACGCATCCTTGAGGTCTATCGAGCACAACCATTCGTTCTCCTGTAAAAGTGGGAGAATGGATTGAATGGTGACCATCCGGAACTTTTCTTTGGCGACTGACAGGTTCAGTGTGGACAGGTCGAGAATTGGCCGTAAGTCCCCCGTCTTTTTTGGCATCAAAAAGAACCTGGAGTAAAAGCCTGATCCGGATTGCCCGAGGGGGACGTGCTGGATGGCTCTTTTTCTTAGCAGCTCTTTTATTTCGAAGGCTGCCGCCTCCCTCTGATTGGGTGGGACATCGGGGAGGACCCCCGACAGGGGAGGAGATGTTAGGAATGGAATTGAATAGCCTCTGGATATGATTCGGAGCACCCAGCGATCTGTCGTAATGGACTCCCAACATGCTAGGTGCTCCGAGAAGCGTCCCCCGACTGCCTCCAGAGAGGAGCAGTCGGGCAAACCCTCAGGGTTGCTGTGCGGGTCGATCGGAAAAAGGTTCCCTCGACCCGAAATTCTTCGGCCCCCCTCTGCCTCTGGGCCAGCATCCACCCTGTCCTCCTCTGCCTCTGAAGGACGAGGGATCCGGACCGAAACGGGATTGTTGAGCTTTCCGGAACCACATCTTCTTTTGTCCTCTTTGGTTCCTGGAGAAGGACCTCTGAGGAGCCGAGAAGTGGATCCCGACGACAGACAATGTCTTCCCATCTTTCTCGCTCTGGAGAAGCGTATCACGGACGGTTTTGCTGTAAAGCATAGAACAGTCAAAAGGGGCGTTCGCGAAGGATGCCTTGAAGGGTTCCGCAAAATCGCAGAGACGGAGCCAGGCCTGCCGACGTAAGACAATGCCTGCTCCGCTAGCCGCATAGATGTGTTTGTAATTGACTTAAGAGTGGCCATTTGAGCCGAGAAGGTCCGTTTGTACTTGGCCGACATGGACTCTGGGGGTAATCTAGCCTACTCTTTGATAAGGTCCTGCTGGAGCCGAATTATATGTGCCATATAGTTCAGTGACCTTACAGAGAAGGTCGCTGAAGCAAACATCCGCTTTCTGAGGCGGTCCACCGTCCGAGACTCCTTGTCTGGAGGATGTACCGAGGAATTCTCCTGTGCTAATTCCTTTTTAGTGGCAGCCGCCACCACCATGGCATCCACTGGGGCACCCTTGCTCCAAGCTGTCCTATCAGAGGGAGGGCTGAGGATCCTGTCGGGTCTCTTGGGTATTGGCTCCACAGTGTCCGGCTCCTTCCATGCCCTGGCAGTTATGAGGTCCACCAGGGGATCGGCAGGAGGGTTCACCCAAGAGGTAGATGGGCCTGCGTCAAACACCTCCAGAAACACAGACTCATCTGAGGAAGGCTTCTGGGCAGACCACCCCCCTCTAATGAGCAACATTTCCATAATGTCTCCAAAGGAGACATCCTCGGGGGGTGACCTTGGGGAACCTTCCCCTTCCTCTAAGTCCGTGTCTTTTGTGAGGGACTCGGGTGAATCCAAGTGCCTCCTCTTGCACTTTCGTTTGTGAGGAACCTCCTCGGTAGGGGGGGGGGGGGGCGGGCTGTCCAAAGAGGGCTCACCAACAATGTCCTGTTCCTCTACAGGAACCATCTGGGAAGTAGGTGCAGGCTGTCCCTGGGGCTGGATGATGGAAGACAGGCCCATCTGAGAGGGAATGGCGGGTGGATCCGTAGCAAGAACCTGGGGCCTCGAATCCCTCGAAAGCACCCTCTCCTCGACGTCGAATGCTGAGGGTGAACTGCTCTCCCTAGGATCCGAAAGCAGCACCCTCGGATAAGGCGTGCGGATTGGAGCTGGAGATGACCCGATCAGATCCGAAAGGGTAGTGCGCTCCGACCTCAATTGAGGCGAAGGCCCACTAACCCCTCCGGATCCGATGCTCAACTCATGGCCCCGAGAGCTTGGATCCGAAAATGGATCCGACAGACTCAAGGGTGCAGTCGGCGCCGAAGTAGGAAACAATGCCAGCGCCGACATTACCCCGGCTCCGAAGCTAGTCAGATCCGGCAGCTCCAAAACCCGATAGCGGGTCAGAGAAGGAGCAATGGGGGCGAAAAAGGGGGTCGAGCTCCCCCTGGAGGGGGTGGAGGCAAGAGCACTCCCATCTGGAGTTGGGCCTGAAGAAATTGACGCATCATCCGGTCCATGTCTGCATCGGATAGACTCCTAGTTGACCTGGATAAGGCCGCCAAGGCCGGCCGGGAAGGCCGCCTAGACGACCTCGAAGGTGACCGGGTCTCCTCCTCCAGCACTGGGGAGAAACGTGGAGAACGAAGCCGGGAGTGGGAAGACTCGGAGACCTTAAGGGTAAAGGCAAGCCGCTTAGATGGCAGGGCCGATGGAGCTGACTCAGCCCGCCTCTTGTGGCTATGGTGTCTATCTCTCTCTCTCTCTCTCTCTCTCCTTATCCTTTCTATCTTTCTTTCTGCTGTCCCTTTCCTCCTGGGCCAAAGAGGGAGTTTGAGTCCCGGCCAGGGGAGCGGGAGTGGCAGGTGGAGCAGCCGCAGCTGGCGCCACAGAGGGGGAGGAGGACGAAGCCGAATCAGGGGGCAAAAAGCCCACAAGGATTAGTTTCGTCTTCCTGTCCCTCAAAGCCCTGGGGTTGAAGGCTGCACAAATATTGCAGCCCAAAGAAAGATGGCCCACACCCAGGCAAATAACGCACCGAGTGTGGCCATTCGCTGGGGACAGCTTATGGCCACACTCGGAGCATTTAGAAAAAACAGCTTTTGGGCCTTCAGACATTTTAAAGACAGGAGAAAAACAGGCCCACACGCACACACCTTCACACACAGACAGGGGGGGGGGGGAGATTAAATTTTACCTAGCCTAGAAGGTTTAAACTACTCAAAAGTACGAAGGGGAAGAAGGGAACCACACACGCAAGTTTAGAACATTTTTGACAGAAAAAAAGTGTAAAAAGACTTTAAACTCACAACACCCATGCTAGGAGCTCATTCTAAGATGCTTAAGGAAGCCACGGCAAATGAGATCTGAGGACTAGAGGGAGGTAGCAGGGTACTGTGGGTAGGGGGGAGGAGCTTGGAGCTTGGATCTTTGGCTAGGAAAGCTGCTATCTCGGATCCAAATCGGATCCGATACCCACAAGTTGCTGATCAAATGAAGTTAACTACTTCAGATTGCAGTGTTTATGAGGACTTTTTCACACACACACACACACACACACACACACACACACACACACACACACACACACACACACACACACACAGAAGGAGCTCACAAAATGGAATAATGGAACAGGTATAATAAATAAATAAATAAATAAGAGGTATGACCCAGTGGTCCACTCCACTGGAGAAACAATGGGTGTCAGTGTTGAAAAAGCATACTTTTCAACCCTGGAGAGATCAGTGGAGGAAGTCAGCATGTTGAGGCAGTCATGGGGAGACCAGATGAACAATCCGATCACAGCACGGCAGTAGATTCATGGCAAGAAAAAGGAAGGGGCTTAAATACATGCAGAGTTGGCCGCACATGCATTGTGGTGCAGAGTGTACTGAATATGATTCCATTGTGGGACAATTTGATGTCTGCTTGAAATTTTGGATAACTCAATGTTTTTTTGGATCTGTTAATGGCTATAACGAAAGTGCACACAGCACAGCAACACAGGCATTTACAACAAATGGATGTACAAATGCTGAGTGATGTAACCTTATTGGACGGAGGAATACGTGTGCCAGTAGCCACTGGTGGACTGGAGGACAAATGAGCAACAGCCAGTTATACTCTTCTCTTTTTCCTGCTCCTATCCTGGTTTATATATTGTCATCACTGTAAAGGGTGATCAGCTGCTCTAAAGTGAATTGTAGTGTTCTCAGCTGGATAATAACTTGTAAGAGTTTATTTAGTTATTTACTTATTTGTTGACCGGGAAAGTCCACTGGGTCAGAATAAAGTGCAGTTTTGTACCTACCATAAATGTAGAAGTTCGAGTGTATATACTGCTGCAGTCATCACACTTGGGTTATCCTGCCGTCAGGCGGTCCCGCAGTCGGCCGAATCCCAAAGTCTTGGTCCGGCGTCAGTTGTCGTCGCTTCTTCCCTGACGTCAGTGCGACAGGGGGATAAAAGAGGCAGGCAACGCCATTTTCTTCAGTTTTTCTTGCCCCAGATGTCGGGTGCCCCCAACTAGGAAGGCAATACAAATAACTATGCAAAAATACCTGAGCAGATAAACAATAATACTAGCTGTTATCAAATACACCATATAGGCATGCATCCAATGGACTGATGTACATGGAGTTATAAGTAACACCCTGGTATGTAGAGGGGATGGTGGGAGGGTAACCTGGACTGCAGCAGTATATACACTCGAACATCTACATTTATGGTAGGTACAAAACTGTACTATGTTCATCATGTTATACTGCTGCAGTCATCACACTTGGGTTGAATCCCAAAGCTATGGATGGGTGGCTGGTACTAAACTGGGTTAGGTGAAGCTAGGATGCCCTGCAGAACTGCAGTGGCAAAACCAGCTCTGGTTTTTGTGTATAATGGAAGGTGATAGTGCTTGGTAAAGGTGTGCATTGAACTCCAAGTAGCTGCCTCCAGAATGTCCTTGGTTGGAACCCCCCTGAGAAAGGCTGCTGAGGTTGCTGTAGCCCTGGTAGAATGGGACCTAATATTAACAGGCACTGCTTTCCCATGGTGCGAGTAGCAAAAGCGGATACAATGTGCTATCCATTTGGAGATGGTCTGTTTTGAAATAGCCTTTCCTTGTGAACCTGCAGCATAGGATACAAAGAGTTGGTCAGTTTTTCTGAAGGTCTTTGTCTTATCCAAATAGTAACGTAGCTGTCTGTGAATGTCCAAAGAGTGAAGGAGTCTTTCTCCTTTATTCTGGGGGTTTGGATAAAAGGTGGGTAAATGAATGGTCTGATTCAAAGCCACACTGGATACTACCTTTGGCATAAAGATAGGGTTAGTTCGTAAAGAGACTCTGTCCTGATGGAAAATGATGAAAGGTTCCACTGCCATAAGTGCCTGTAGTTCTGAGACCCTGCATGCTGAGGTGATAGCCAGCAACAGAGCTGTTTTCCATGACACGTATTGTAGTTCTGCTGAGAAGGCTGGTTCGAAAGGAGGCAGTCTTAATTTTTCTAAAACGAAGTTGAGGTCCCAAGCTGGCGTTGGGGGATTTCTGGGGGGTCTTATATTCTTAGCCCCTCTGAGAAACTGCCTTAGTAAAGGGTGTGAGAATATGGGAGGATCCGTATTATATTGAGCTGAAATGGCTGAAGCATGGATCTTAATGGATGAGAAAGAAAGGCCTTTGTGTAGCATCTCAGATAAGTATTGCAGTATTTGAGGAATGTTTGGTATCCAAGGATTTTGGCCTTTAGCCTGGTTCCATGCACAAAATCTTTTCCATTTGTCTGAGTAAGTTTTTCTGGTGCTGGGCCTCCTGGCCTCCAAAATGACATTCAGGACGTCCTTTGAGAGAAGTGTAGATTGATAATTCAAGGTATTCTCCATGCAGCTAAATTTAAAGTCCTGAGCTGACTGTGAAGGATCTGAGAGTTTTTTTGAGTCAACAGAAGTGGGAACTGAGGTAGATCCATGGAGGGCTGTGAGCCAAGGTCCTTAGTAATGGCTACCAGTGCTGATGTGGCCAGTCCAGAGCAATGAGGATAATTTGAGGTCTCTCTGATCTGACTTTCAGTAATACCTTGGTCAAGAGAGTTAGTGGTGGGAAGGCATAGACTGTCAATGCTGTCCAACTGAATGATAGGGCGTCCACTTTCCAGGCTAGAGAATGATAAGTCCTTGTGCAAAATTTCTGTAGTTGGCAATTGTTGGGGGAGGCAAATAGATCTATGTCTGGGCATCCCCACCTTTGAGTTATCATTGAAAATACTTGTGGGTGTAGTCTCCACTCGTGAGGCTCTGCCAAATTTCTGCTTAATTCATCTGCCAATATGTTTTCCTTTCCTGGCAGGAATTGTGCTTGCAGTTGAACTTGGTAAGTCAATGCTGTGTTCCACAAGGTCATTGCCTGTCTGCATAAAGGGTAGGAGTATGTTCCTCCCTGTTTGTTTATGTACCACATAACTGTGGTGTTGTCTGTCCTTATTAGTAGTTGTCCTGGATGCAAGAGGTCCTTGAAGGCTGTCAGTGCATTTTGCACAGCTAGCATCTCCTTTTGGTTGATGTGTAGATGCATTTGTTTTGCAGACCATTTGCCCTGTATGCACTGTGCTGCCATGTGTGCTCCCCAGGCGTAGTCTGAAGAATCTGCTGTCATAGTTTGGTTTGCTGGAGGTAAGACAAAAGGAAGACCCTTGTTTATTTGACATGCTTGAGCCCACCATAGGAACTCTTTTTGAAGGCAGGGAATGAGAGGTATACTTGTTTCGAGGCTGTGCCTGTGTTGAGTCCATACACTTTTCAGGTACCATTGTAATTTCCTCATATGCAGCTTTGCATGTGGAATTAGTTGAAA